>NW_020954608.1:45501933-45506190 GCF_900497805.2 Vombatus ursinus
AAAGAAAGAAAGAAAAAAGAAAGAAAGAAAGAAAGAAAGAAAGAGAAGGAAAGAAGGAAATATTACATATGAAATATATTTTATTTACCCTGAGAAAAATACAGAATATTCTTGTTCCCAAACTCCTCAACAGTTAGAAAAATTATTCTTTTCTACCCTTTCTAGCAGCACCAAGCCACCTTCCTCTCTGCAGGGTTTTACCTCCTAGCTGGACCTCTCTAGTCCAGTGAACCATAATACCAGCAAAGAGATAAGTCCAGTCTGCTCCTTTGTACACATGACTCCCTACTGCGTCATCAGTCATTTACCCCTCTGGGACTAAGCAGATGGTATGGCCTGCAGGTCTCTCTCCAGGTCTGAGGGAGACTGGTCATCTCTCTCTCTCTCATTGAAGCTTCGCCTTTATCTCTCCATCTGGCTTAATCCATGAGTCCACATGGCACCCTGCAGAGTCCATATGGATACACAGGCCTCTCTCCAGGTCTGCATGAAGCCAAAAATTTCTGTGTCTGCGTCTCTCAGTCTGTGTCCGTTTGTACCTCCTACATGCATGTGTGTGTCCTTTTTATCTGACCCTTAGAGGAGACCTTAAAATCTTTTAAAAGCCAAGTCTAAGAACTAGTTTAGATGTTCAAATGTTATTATTAATGTATTATCAGTTCAATGATTCTCATTTCTCATGTACTAACACATGTTATGAAATCTCCCTAAGGACAAGAAAAATTCTATCTTTGACCAAAAAATTTGCATTTAACTCTTCTGGGAATTCCTGCCATGCTAGTGTTCTTCAAGTGAATTGTCTATGCATGTATGTGATTTGCAGATCCTATAACAATGCAAAGGAGATTATTACAAGTGGTGCTCATGAAATTCAGCTATAAGATACTAAACTAATTGGCCATTCTCCAGAATAGTAAACACATTAACAGTTGAAAAATAAAATCTGAAGTAGTCAGTGAATGATCAATAAGTCAGTGAGCTGAGGGGAGAATGATTGACTACATGGTCACTAAGAGCCCTTCCAGGTCTAAATACTATATTCCTATGATTCCTATATAAACATCTTCATAAAATCACACAATTGTAGAATTAGAAGGGACATTCAAAAAAAAAATCTACTCTCCTTTATTCATTTTGCTGTGATAAAACTGAAGCCTAGAAAGGAGTACTTTCATCAGCATTATGAGAGACTTCCCTATCCTAAGAGGATAATAAATTATCATACTCATAATCATGATCATAATAATTTGTGTAGCATTTCAAAGTTTACATGTTGTTGTTATTGTGGTTTGTCCTTCGTTTTTGAAGAGGATTAATGACAACACAGGTGATATCTTGACTTGCGCATGAATTGGATTTCAATGAGACATAAGAGTTGCACTCTGCAGCCTCACTCTCTCTTCTAGAGCCATTGAAGTCCAGTGACAGGAAAAAAAAATCAAGAAAACTGACCATGGCCTAGGACTCAGCGGATGACCTTATCATCTTTGTTGTCTGACCAAGCTCTAAGTGCTCCACAGTGCCTGCTTCAGCAGATTTCATAGCCATTGGAACAAATTGTTCTCACCTGCCCGTTCCACCAGAAGGCCTCACATACTTGGGGTAGACATCCCCCTAGCTCACCAATCCTTATTTGATCCTCACAACCTATGAGGGAGATGTTAATATTATCTCCATTTTACAGCTGAGGAAACTGAAACTGATGCCAGTTAAGTGACTTGTCCAGGGTCACATGGCTAGCAAGTATCTGAAGCTGGATTTGAAGTCATTTCTTCTTGACTCCAAGTCCAGTACTCTTTCTCCTGGATTATTTAGCTCTGGTTACTCCAAGCACTCTCCTCAGCTAAAGGGCCTGCTTTGTGTACACTTGGCTTGGTTTTAAATGGAAGAGAAAGGAAAGAGAAAGGACAAAGAATAAACATTTATTAAGTGCCTGCTATGTGCCTGGGACTGTGCTAAGTACTTTACAAACATCTCATTTGGTTTTAAATGAACCATTTAAGTGGTTAAATGGTTCAAATTTACTTTAATTTTAAAAAATAAAGTTTCGTTGGTGCTTTTTTTTTAAAACATCACTGTAACTTCTCCTAATCCTCCCTTTCCAACAGAACTCTACTTTAAAACAAATTACTCTCTTTGGCCCTTCAAGGCGATTTAGGAACAATCTCTATCTCTATCTCAATCTAGTGGGGGTGGAGCCCAGATGGTGGAGGGAAAGCAGTGACTTGCTAGAGCTCTCCCCCAAACCCCTCCAAATACCTTTTAAAAATGGCTCTAAACAAATTCTAAAGGAGTAGAACCCACAAAAAGACAGAGTGAAACAAATTTCCAGCCCTAGACAACCTGGATGGCTGATCAGAAAGGCATATCGCGCCGGGCTGGGAGAGGAGCGCAGTTTGGCGTGGGCGCAGGCTGCAGCGACCCTGGAGCAGGCCTCAGAGGACTAAATCACAGGCAGCTGTGGAGATTTCCAGACTTCTCAACCCACAAACGCCAAAGACAACTTAGAAGGTCAGTGAGAAAAGTCTGTGACTGAGGTGAGAGAAGAAGCTAGATCTCAGCCACAAGTCCCAAGTGCAGGGGCCATGGCTGTTTCCTGAGCTTCCAGCCCACAGGCTGAGGGGGAATCAAGTGGCTGATAAGAGTGGGATTGCAAGGGTTTCTTTGCCAGTGCTGAGGCAGGAATCTCTTGCTTTGCTCATACTTGGATCTGGGTCACAGTTCTGAGGAGTGGTCCTGCAGTGAGGAGGAATGCTGGTGTGGTGAAGCTTGTTATGGTGATGGAGAGAAAACACCTTGCCCCTTATCATACCAACTTGGAAGAACTGAAAATTTTCAGGTCTCTAGAAGTATCTCTGAAAACAGCTGTACAAACCCCCGAAGCTTGGGACAGTACATTCTCCACATTGGAAGCAGACTCTCTTACCTTAACAAAGAATTTAAAACTCAAGTAATTGGTTGGGATAATGAGTAAGCAGCGCAAAAAGAGTCAGACTATATTATCTTACTTTGGTGACAAAGAAGATCAAAACATACAACCAGAAGAAGAAAACAAAGTCAAAGCTCCTACATTCAAAAATTCCAAGAAAAATAGGAATCAGTCCCAGGCCTTGGAAGAGCTCAAAAGGGATTTTGAGAAGCAAGTAAGAGAAGTAGAGGAAAAACTGAGAAGAGAAATGAGAGTGATGCAAGAAAATCATGAAAAGCAAGTTAACAGCTTGCTAAAGGAGACCCAAAAAAAATACTGAAGAAAATAACACCTTAAAAAATAGCCTAACCCAAATGGCAAAAGAGGGCCAAAAAGCCAATGAAGAAAAGAATGCCCTAAAGAGCAAAATTGGACAAATGGAAAAGGAAGTCCAAAACATTACTGAAGAAAATACTTCCTTAAAAATTAGAATAGAGCAATTGGAAGCTAGTGACTTTATGAGAAATCAAGACACTATAAAACAAATCCAAAAGAATGAAAAATTAGAAAGCAAGGTGAAATATCTCATTGGAAAAACAACTGACCCGGAAAATAGATCCAGGAGAGAGAATTTAAAAATTATTGGACTATCTGAAAGCCATGATCAAAAAAAGAGCCTAGACATCATCTTTCAAGAAATGATCAAGGAAAACTGCCCTGATATTTTAGAACCAGAGGGCAAAATAGAAATTGAAAGAATCCACTGATCTCCTTCTGAAAGACATCCCCAAAGGAAAACTCCTAGGAATGTTGTAGCCAAATTCCAGAGTTCCCAGGTCAAGGAGAAAATATTACAAGCAGCCAGAAAGAAACAATTCAAGTATTGTGGAAACACAATCAGGATAACACAAGACTTAACAGCTTCTACATTAAGGAACTGCAGGGCATGGAATATAATATTCCGGAGGGCAAAGGAGATAGGATTACAACCAAGAATCACCTACCCAGCAAAACTGAGTATAATTCTTCAGGGGAAAAAATGGTCATTCAGTGAAATAGAGGACTTTCAAGCATTCTTGATGAAAAGACCAGAGCTGAATAGGAAATTTGACTTCCAATACAAGACTCAAGTGGAACATGAAGAGGTAAACAGGAAAGAGAAATCATAAGAGACTTACTAAGGTTGAACTGTTTACATTCCTGCATGGAAAGATGTTATTTGTAACTCATGAGACCTTTGTCAGTATTAGGGTAGTTGGAGGGGAAAAATTATATGTATGTATAGAAAGATAGATAGATAGGTAGATAGATAGATAGATAGATAGATAGATAGATAGATAGATAGATAG
>NW_020954608.1:45506200-45544106 GCF_900497805.2 Vombatus ursinus
TAGATAGATAGATAGATAGATAGATAGATAGATAGATAGATAGATAGATAGATAGATAGATAGATAGAGGGCACAGGGTTAGTTGAAGATGAAGGGGTCATATCTGGAGAATAAAATTAAGGGGTGAGAGAGGATTATACTAGGAGAAGGAGAAAGGGAAAGGTAGAATGGGGTAAACTATCTCACAAAAAAAACAGAAAAGAAAAGACTCTTACAGTGGAGGAGAAACAGGGGAAGGTGAGAGGGAATGAGTGAATCTTATTCTCATAGGATTGACTTAAGGAGGGTATAACATACACACTCAATTGGGTATGGAAATCTGTCTTACCCTGCAGGAAAATAGGAGGGGAAGAGGACAAGAGAGTAGGAGGATGATAGAGAGGAGTGCATATTGCGAAAGGGGGTAATCAGAAGCAAATACTTCTGAGGAGAGACAGGGTCAAAAGAAAGAATAGAATAAATGGGGGGGGAGGCAGGATAGGATTAAGGGAAATAGAGTTAGTTTTTCACAGCATGTCTACTATGGAAGTGTTTTGCTTAACTGCACATGTATAGCCTATGTTGAGTTGCTTGCCTTTTCAATGAGGGTGGGTGGAGAGGGAGGAGAAAATTTGGAACCCAAAGTTTTAAAAACACATGTTTAAAAAAAAGTTTTCACATGCAACTGGGAAATCAGAAATACAGGAAATGGGGTACAGAAATCTATCCTGCCCTACAGGAAAATAGAAGGGAAAGGGGGGAAGAGATAACAGGGAAAGTAGACTAGGGGAAGGGGTATTCAAAATGTATGCCATCTTGGGGTGGGGGAAGGGGTGAGATGGGGTGAAAATTTGGAACTCAAAATCTTGTGGAAGTAAATGTTGAAAACTAAAATAAAAAATATGTATTTCTATCTCCATTTGTAGTCTAGCAATCTCAATTTTTATTACTCCCACTAAGAGGCATTGTTTAGAGCAGCTGCTAGGGATTCTATGTCCCAGCAAGCCACCAGGTAATAATCTAATATCGAACTACACCAGCTAATTCAGCTGGATATGTGTGAATGCCCTTGAATGGAAACATAAACTCATTCACAGTACACATTCCAAAATTGTACCATCCATTCAAGTGTTTTCATACTCCCTAGTGCTTCCTGAGTTCCATAATAATTCACAATTAGCCATTTCCACCCACTGAAACCCAATCTTTTCTTTCTTGCATGTATCCCTTGAGAAATCACTCAACGGCCATTGACTAAATTTCATTTACTACATTGAAAGTGAAAGTAAAATTTCACAGTAAAGTCAGTATCAGCTATTATGCCCATCTCTGATAAACTGCGGTTTTTGGTTTCTCCTATGCTCCTGTATTTAAAGCCCATTGTTCACAAGGAAGGGGGAAACCGATACACCCAAAAACTTTCTGAAGAAACTCTTTGAGGTTCTCCAAAATCAGTCAGATAAGGAAATCATGTCATAATGGAGCTGGAGCTCACCTTAGCTTTTATAGAAACTGCATTCAGTTCCAAGGTACTCAATAGATTAATTCATTACTCCACTCAATGCCTGCGCAGACTACTCAATAACTCAGCAGGCTGGCCCCCAGCAGTACCTGTACTAGCCATGAGGTCAGACACTTGTGTCTTCTTCTAATGTCCTAGTTGCATTCCTAGAGTAGCAGTCAACAAGAAGAGCAAACACCAAAAAGTTTCAAGAGCTGTTAAGTGTTAGGTCTGCTTAATTTTATTTTTGTCAGCCAACAAGCATTTTTGAGTGCTTACTGTGCACTGGGCCTGTGCTAAGCATTGGAAATTCTAAGAAAGGCAAAAAAAAAAAGTCCTTGCCTTTAAGGAACTCCTATTCTAATGGGAGAAGACAACATACAAACAGTTATGTATATATAAGATAAGGTGGGATTTGAAACCAAGGAAACTGGAGAAGAGGAGGGAGTGAAGATGAGGAGGGAGGGCACTCAGAAATGAGAGACATTTAGTGGAAAGGCACAGAGTTAGGAAATGGAATTCCATTTGCATGAGGAATAGGAAGAAGGTCAGAGTCACTGGATCATAGAGTATTTGGAGGGGATTAAAGTATAAGAAGACTGGAAAGGTAGAGAAGGGGTAGATTGTAAAGGACTTTTAAATCCCTTTTCACTCATTTTTTTATTCTAAATTTACCAAACATCAGCTAAAATGAGCTCTTCCTTATATACAGTAGAACAAAAAGAGAAATCTCTATTACTTACAGCTTACTTTTCATTTTAAGTATGTTAGAAATTTGACATGTTACCATCAAAGCTGTTCTACTTGTCTATGATTCCTTCTGGCCTTCCTTCTGCTCTCTTCTGTGAATTTCAAAAACATGTTTCAATTATCATCTTTTCTTATTCTTTTAAAAAAAAATTTCAACTCTATCCCAGTACCTTACTTCCTTCCCTAAACTGAGAAAAAAAGAAAAAAAAATCTTTGTAACAATTATACATAAAAGCAGTCAAGCAAAACAAATTCCCACATTCCCATATTTCATGGCCAAAAAATGCAAGTCTTATTCTTCATCTTGAGTCCATCAATTCTTTGATAGGAGGTAGGTAGCATGCTTCATCCTGTGTATTCTGGAATCATGGTTGGTCATTGTATTAATCAGAGTTCTTAAGTCTTGCAAAGCTGCTTGTCCTTTCAGTGACATTTTATCCTATAAATTGTTCTCCTGATTTTGCTCACTTCACTATTTATCATTTCATACAAGTCTACCCAGGTTTCTTTGAAACTATTCCATTAACTGGGTTCATGATTTAGCTATAAAGGCTGATACTGTAAGCAAACTGGGAGAGCAAGGAATAGTTTACCTGTCAGATCTAGGCAGTTCTCAGATGAAGAAATTAAAGCCATCTATAGTCATATGAAAAAATGCTCTAAATCACTATTGTTTAGAGAAATGCAAATCAAAACAACTCTGAGGTACCACATCATACCTATCAGATTGGCCAAGATGACAAAACAAGAAAATGATAAATGTTGCAGAAGATGTGGGAAAATTGGAATACTAATGCATTGTTGGTGGAGTTGTGAAGTAATCCAACCATTTTGGAGAACAATTTGAAACTATGCCCAAAGGGCTATAAAAATGTGCATACCCTTTGACCCAGCAATAGCACTTCTAGGGCTATATCCCAAAGAGATCATACAAATGGGAAAAGGACCCACATGTACAAAAATATTTATAGCAGCTCTTTTTGTGGTAGCAAAGAATTGGAAATTGAGAGGATGCTCATCAATTGGGGAATGGTTGAACAAGTTGTGGTATAGGAATGTAATGGAATACTATTGTGCTCTAAGAAATGATGAACACGCTGACTTCAGAAAAACCTGGAAAGACTTGTATGGTCTAATGCTGAGTGAAGTGAGCAGAATCAAGAGAACGTTGTGCATAATAACAGCCACATTGTGTGATGACTAATATTGATAGACTTAACCCTTCCCAGCAATACAAGAATCTAAGACATCTCCAAAGGCCTCATGATGAAAAATGCTATCCACATCCAAAGAAAGAACTATGGAGTTTGAATGCAGATTGAAACATACTATTTGCTATTTTTTTTCTTCTTCTGTTGAGTTTTGTTTCCTCTTTCTGGTTGTTCCTCCCATTGGTTCTAATTCTTACTTACAACATCACTAATGTGAAAATATGTTTAATAGAAATGTATACGTATAGCCTATATCAGATTGTGCACTGTCTTGGGGAGGGTGGTGGGGAGGAAGGGGGAGAAAAATTTGAACTTCAAAAGCATATGGAAGTGATTGTTGGTAAATCAAAATAAACTAATAAAAAAAAGAAACTGTCCCATTGTTTATTATTTGTGGAACAAAAGTATTCCACTACATTCATATGACATAATTTGTTCAGCCATTCCCCAATTAATGGGCATCCCCTTAGTTTCGAATTCTTTACCAATGCAAAAAGAGTGGCTATAATATTTTTCTACACTCGGTCCCTTTCCCCTTTCTTAGATATCTTTGGGGTATAGATAGCTTCTCTGGTATTGCTGGGTTAAAGGTTATGCACAATTTATTGAGTTTTAGGAAACAGTTATAAATTGCTATCAGAATAGTTGGACCAATTCACATTCCATCAACAGTGCATTTATGTGCCTATTTTCTTACAGCCCCTTCAAAAATTGTCATTTTCCATTTTTGTCATCTTTGTCAATCATTTGGGTTTTAAATGGAGCCTCAGAATTGCTTTAATTTACATTTCTATAATTATTAGTGACTTGGATCATATGGTTGTTGAAAGCTTGTACTCCTTCATTTTAAAACTGATTATTCATATCCTTTGATCATTTATTTATTAGAGAATGACTCTTGTTTTTCTAAATTTAAATCAATTCCTTATATATCTTGGATATGGGGCATTTATCAGAGAAATTTTCTCGAAGATTCTTTTTCCCAGTTAACTTATTGGTTTCCTTTGTAAAAAACCTTTTTAATTTATGAAACTTTCCATTTTATCTTCCATTATCTTCTCTGTCCTTTGCTTAATCATGAACTGTTCTACCATGCAATAGTTCCAAAAAGTATTTTCTTCTTTGCTCCTTTATTTTGTTTACGATGTAACATTTTATATCCATCATATATCCATTAGGAACTTATCTTGGTATATGGTGTGAGATATTGGTCTGTACATAATTTCTGCCAGCCTACTGTTCAGTTTTCCCAGAAGTTTGGGGCTTCTGCCATGAGTATAGCTGCATGACCTCTGACAGCTATCCTTTATGACAGGTTTGAGTGTTTTTCACTCAACCCTGCATTTTTTTTATGTTCTAAGGGTTAGGAAACTCTCTAAAGCAAGAACCTACCCCAAAGAGGGCTACAAAAACATACAGTGAAACAAAACAAACCTACAGTTGGACCATATGAAATAGTAAATACAATATTATGCATCTACAATCCACTATGTGTCTGTTGAGAGGTGGAATATATGTTTTGTAGGATGCTAGGATGATACCTTTAGAGCTTAGAAGTGACTTTAAAGCCATCTAGCCCAACCCTTTCATTTTATAAATGAGAAAATACACCCAGGGAGGGGGAAGTAACCTGCCCAAGATTATACAGGTGGTAAGTAGCTGAACCAGGATACAAACTCAGATCCCATAATGCCAAGCCTAGCATTCTTCTCACCGTTCTGTGTTCTTCATCAATCTTGTGGAGTCAAGACTAGTTATTAAGTTTATCTGTGTTTTACTGGTGTTTTCCTTTACAGGTACCATGGTCTGAGTATGCATTGTTCACCTAGATCTACTTATTTCATTCTACATCAGTTTATAAAAGTCTTGATAAGCTTCTCTGAATTCATCTTTTTTTGTTTGTTTCTTAAAGTATAGTAACATTATACTATTATTACACTACTATTTGCTCATCTATTCTCTAGTCAATAGGATCTCACTTTGTTTCCAATGTTTTCCAGTCACAATATGGAAACTTTGATACCTTGGAGGGAATTTCTGGGCATTTTTACTAGATGTTCACCATGCATCTATACCTACTAGCTTCCCTAGTTTCCTTCAAGTCCTAGTTAAAATCCCAACTTCTATAGGAAGCCTTTCCTGATTCTTCTTAATTATAGTGTCTTTCTTCTGTCCATTACTTCCAATTTATTCTGTTTATAACTTATTTGTATATTGTTATTCTCCATTAGTCTGTGAGCTCCTTTACTCCTTTACCTTTCTTTCTATCCCCAGTGCTAAGAATAGTGCGCAGCACACAGTGGACTTTTAATAAATGTTTATTGACTGACTTCCTTCCCTCTGTTAATTACTTACTATTTATCCTGTATATAGTTTGTTTTTATACATTTGTTTGCTTGTCTCCCCCATTAAACTGTGAGCTCCTTGAGGATGGAGACTTTCTTTTGCCTCTTTTTGTATCCCCAGCACTTAGCACAGTGCCTGGCACATAGTAGGTGTTTAATAAATATTGAATGATTGATATGTCTACTTTATTGTCTACTTTCTGTAAGTAGATGAATGAATGAAAGAAATACCATTTATTAAGTGCTTACTATATGCCAGGCACTGTGATACATGCTAAGTATGAGTGAGCAAAACAGTTCTTCCCTCAAGGAGTTTACATTCTAATAAAGACAACACACATAGGGGAGTGGTGGCCAAGGGGAATGTTTTTTGAGGAAAGTCAGAAAGAAGATTGATTAGAGAAATAGGGAGATGTCCTGACAGGAATGGTAGTACTAATTTCACTTTTCTCAGAACTAGAGTAGGTAAAGGAGTACAGTAATAATTCAGTGGATGGTATGTGGAGATAACCTAGAAGTGGATTGGTGGAAGGAAAGGAAGGAACTAAGCATTTAGCATCAACTCTATGCCAAGTACAGTGTTAAGTGCTTTGCAAACATTTTCATTCAAGCCTCCCAACAACCCTGAGAGGTAGGTGCTATTTTTATCCTCATTTTACATAGCTGGCAATAGAAATCAAGAGGATAAATGACTTGCCCAGGCTCCCACACCCAGTAAATGTCTGAGGACAGATTTGAATTCTAGTCTTCCTCACTCCAGATCCAGCACTATATTCACTGTGCCGCATAGCTCCCTGAGATGGGTGGCCAGAGACTGGCTCACAAATCAAAGTTTAGGGTCATAGGGGTGGGACCTTAGGAGGTGGAAGTTGGAGCTGCAGATAGCATGGCCTGTAGATAGCTATGAATAGAGATGTTGGATATTGTTGTAATATGTTAATGATTCCACATGGCCCACAAAGGGAGTTAAATCATCATTTGCATGCTGTTTTTTACTATAGATGTTTCTGAGACTATTTCCTGCCAAACAAGAGGATGATTTTAAGGCAACTTCCAACCCGAAGTTTTTAGGCCCTAATTGTTTTCTGGAGTGTGCCATCCATCTTTTCATGCCATTTTGGCAAACTCTTCTTTAAATATTGGTAGCACCCTTTTTCTACAATTGAAATTTTTAAGAGCTCTATGGAGAAAAAAAACTAAGGGCTGTTTCTCAAGCTCAGTATGCTATCCTTTTTTTGTTATTGTTATTATAACATCAATATACTGTACACATCTGCCCATCCTCATTCATTATGACCTAATGTCTTTAGGACAAGCCTGCAGCAATTTCAGCAGGTGGCTGCACAATGTCTTTGACGTCACTACAGAAGGGTTATTACTAAAAACCTGGCATCTGTGATGGTCTTTATAAAAACCCATGTCCAGGTTAGGCTGTCATGGAAGCCTGGAAGTCACTTAGCTCTCTGGGAGAGTAGGAGTTGGAACAGATGGCTGCTATAAAGTATCACAACCATTCTTAAAGGATTTCACATGTTCAGCCTCCACACTGGTTTTAATGTGTGCCAAAGGGAAATTGTGAATCCTCAGTCAATCTGTCAATGGTAAGACAACCTCAACGTATAATCCAGTGAAAATAGTACAAGTGGCTAATCATATGTAGTATTATAAGATGTATTTGTTCATTTCTTTGCTCATCTGTTCCACTCTACTTTTCCAGTCTTCTTAAATCTTAATCCTTGCTCCTTACTCTTCATTCCAGTGACACTGGCCCACTTGCTGTTTCTTGAACAAAACAGGCAGCACTCTTCTCTCGTGCCAGGAGAACACACTCCTTGAAGCTGTTTCCTTCATCAGCTATATATTTTTCTCTATCTGTCTTGTGTCTATGTTTGTCTTTGATGTGTCCTCTACTACTACTACTACTAAGTAGCTCTCTACTACTACTACTTTGATGTGTACTCTACTACTACTGGTCCAGTCTCTCCGATAACATGGTCATTGAAGTTAGGGAGTATAACACTCTCTCTGAGTTCACTACCTTCACAAAGCACTTCCTTAGCCTGGAATCCTCCACCACTTGACTACTCTGTCACTGAACTAAGTAACTGCCAAAATTCCTCAGTCATTTAAACCCCCCAGAGACATGATCATCTTATTTGGTTAGCCTGTCTTGCAATTCTCTTCTTGATCCAATCAAAGAGATTTACACCCCAAAAAGGGATTATCTTGTATAAACCATCTCAGTTGGCTCATATCATCCTGTGTGACCACCCTTATACTTAACACCTGGTAGTTACATTAATTAGAGTGGGAGTGGAACCCCTAACTTTGCTTATGTAACAAATGTCATTCACATGTGTGACTCTGTGTAACAAATTATAAGGCTAGCAGTTGGAATCATGTCAACAGTCAAGGTCCTGTAACATTTCAAATAGAACTATGCCCCCACTGCTACATCATTGTTTCCTCCTAGATTCTTAGCCAGGAGTGTGAATCATTCAGTTTCTGAGTTGGCCCAAACTACTTGGCTATAACTCTTCCTTTGCCTACTTCTAACTGTTCTATTTATCTATCTTGACTCAAGGTTCTAATTTAAACACATAGTTTAATTACATTAGTAAATGCATAGTAAAAGCAGAGACATCAATTGCATATAACATAGACTGTACGTTTCATTCAGTCTCCACATCCAGCCTTTCTCATGGCAGAAACTCCTTTTAGGTAGTAATCCATTTCTGCTTCAATATTTTATCAGCCCAATAAACTTTAATAAAATTCCTCTGACACCCCCCAAGAATCCCAGTGAGTCTTTCTTTCCTGCTTTTGTCCAGTTCTCAGCACTGTGATAAAAGAAAAGAAATGGATAAAACTTGCCCAAATACTAGTTACAGGTAAATGGTCTCAAATCTGAGTCCCTGAAATGAAGCCAATGTCCACCTTCTGAGCTAGAAGATGAGATCAGATACAGCACTAACTCAGCTTGTCCCTCTCTCTGGGCCACTCCTATGAAATACAATGGAGCTGGATTTGGCTGGACATTGCAAAGAACTTTCCCATTATCCAGATACTCAGTTTCTTACTCTGTAAAATGAGAGTGTTGAATTAAATGATCTCCAGCGTTTGGTCTTGTGGTCTTACGATACTATACTGTCCTGTTTCTAGACTTCTAAGTGTTCTGTCCCCAGCTCAGTTTTTGAGATATATGCTACACATATAAAATTTAAATAGGTAGCATGAACTGGGATATCTATATGAGACATCATGTATCTCTCTTTCTCCTCATATCACCTTATCTTTCACCTTCTAAACTCCATGCATGGAGACTTAACCTACATCAGAATTGCTCCATAAACCAACCAATTTCAACAAAGTTCACTTTGAAACCATGTAATCAACTGTCTTTCCCTTTCTTAATCTTCTGCAAAGGAATGTAGCTATACTCCTTTATACTCAAATGTCTTGTATCATTAACAATTGTTTCAAATGTTATTCTTGTTTCCCAAACTAGATCATAATTCCCTAAAAGTCATATACTTCTCCAGTTATTGCATGTTACCAAAAATTTTATACCTAAAATCTGTTTAGCTTTTAAAAATTCTTCACAACCTGGCCCCAACTGATCTTTCCAGCCTCATTATATATTACTCTTCTCACACTCTACAAGCTAGCCAAATTGGCCTTGTCTCTGTTCCTCACATACAACATTCCATTTACCATCCAATGCAACCACCCCTCCCCAACTCCACCTTAACAAATCTCTCTCATCCTTCAAGACACAATTCAAACACCACCTTCTGTATGATGTCTCTCCTGATTCCCCTAACCACTAGTTTCACCCCCCCCACCAACTACTTTGCCTTGGATTACCTATTACTCTCTTTATATTTATTCTAAACATATTTTTATATGTATATGCTCTCCCCCTACAGAATGTATGTTCCTTGAGAGTAGGAACTGGTTTGTTATGTGTATTTGTATCTACTACATGAATTTGTATCTATTCCCAGTACAATGTGTGGTATATAATAGATAAATAAATTTTTATTGATTTCTTTAATCTTGGTTTCCCCTACATTAAATAGCATGTGAGCCACACAATGAATATATATGGATTGTTAAAAAAAAAAAAACTCCCCCCTCCTCTTCTTCTACAAAGTCTCCCCTCTATCATCCCTACTCTCTCACTAATCTTCAATTACTCCCTGTATACTGGCTGCTCTCCTACTGCCTGCCAACAATTCCATGTCTCCTCCATCCACAGAAACCCCTCACTTCATCCATGGGAGCTCTCATCCTATATTTCTCCTCTCTTTTGAGATTAAACTCCTAGAGAACACCAGGCTGTCTCTAATTGGTATCTCCACTTCCTCTCCTCTCTCTTCTTATCTGTTCATAGTCTGGTTTCTGCCCTCATCAACCAAAACTGCTCTCCCCAGTATTACTAATTATCTATTAATTACAAAATTTAATGGACTTTTCTCAGACACGAGACGGCTGTGCACATTTGTTTCTAGATCTTGCTTATCTAGTCTATTCCATTGATCTTCTTTTCTATTGATTACACAGTACTAGAGAGTTTTGATAATTATTGCATTAGAAATTAGTTTTAGATCCATTTTTCCCATGACTCCATTTTATATGTATGCAATACTAATAACAATAATAATAATAGCTAGTATTTATATAGCAACTATTATATGCCAGCACTGTGCTAAAAGCTTTACAATTATTATTTCATTCAATCTTCATGACAACCCTGGGAGGTAGGTGCTATTATTATCTCCATTTTACAGATAAGGAAACTGAGGCAAAGTCAAGTGACTTGTCCAGGGTCACATTGGCTGTAAAGTCAAAGAGGCTGTATGTGTGTGTGTATATAAGCATGCATACATATATAAGCAAATACATATATGTGTGTTCTCCCACATACACATATTTGTCTTGATAACTTCTTCCAAATGAATTTTATTTTTATTTTTCTAATACTATATAATATTACTTTGGTAATTTGTTTGGCATAGCATTAAATCTGTAAGATAATTTGGCAATATTGCCATTTTGTTCCACTGGTATGGCACCATAATGAACACTGAATGTCTCTCCATGTTTTTGGTCATCTTTCATTTTGATAAAAATTGTTTAATACTTATATATATCATACCTCCTAATCAGACTTGTAAGCTCTATAAGGACAATGACCTTGTCTTATCTAAATTTTGTATTTCATCTGGTACTTAGCACAGTGATCTACAGTATATACTTATAGACACATATACTGTACAGATATAACATAAATACTTTTTTAAAATAAGAAATATATATTAATGTATATACAGTATTTTACAGACTTTAAGAGAGTATAAAAATGTGAGTTATGATAATAATACAGAGGCAATAGATAGAGACCAGACTGCAATCATTACGGCACAGGTTCAAGTTGTGAGGCCCTGGGCAAACCATATAACATCTCAATGCCCTGGGCACCTCTCTAAAAATAGCAGCTGCAGAGCTGGTGTTGAGCTGCATTGGTGGAGGGAATTTTCTCACTGTTATTTCTTTATATCAATGAAATCAAAAGTAGAGTAAAAAGAAAAGCACAACAATAACAATAACAAATGAGGAGGATGAGGAATGATGAATGAGAAAGCACACTGTTAAACTTGTGCTCACTCTACTCATCCCACTCAACGTGATTATAACGTTTTTTACTTGCAGTGAATCCAGTCCCTAGCTCACAATCTTTCTCTCCTCCTTAGCTCCTGCCCTCATACTAGAGGACATCAACATACATAGAGACTATGTAGTGTGTACTCAAGAGTCAGTAAGACTTGAATATGAATACTTCTTCAGACAATTACTAGCTAAGTGACCCTGGGCAAGTCACTTTACCCCTTTTTTGTCTCAGTTTCCTCGACTGTAAAATGGAGATAAAAATAGCACCTACTTCAAAGGATATTTGTGAGACACAATTGAGATAATATTTGTAAAAGTCCTTAGTACAGTGCCTGGCACATAGTAGGCACTATATAAATCTTCATTTTCTCCCCTCCCTCTCTTTGCTTGTATACACTTGAAGCTGAACAAAGGTAAAGAAAATGATGCAACTGGTCTGACTGGATCAACTACAAATTTATGTTGTACAATCTCAAATGGACCTTTACTGCTGCTAAGCAATCTTTTTACACCTCTCTAATTAACTTACTATCCCATTTACCACAGAAGCTTTTCCAAACCTTGTCTTCCTTCCTCAAACCCCTTTCATGAAAGGGGATATGTAATGGAAAGAACTATGAGTGTGAAGTTAGAGAATTAAATCCCATTTCTGCTACTTTCTAGCTGGTCGATCCTGGGAAAGTTGGTCCTCAAGCTGCTAATGCATAAAATTTGGGATGTTTGAACTAGATATGTGTATATATACAATAATCTAGATCTACGTATATATTATATCATATAGGTATAAAAGTCAAGAAACACTGATCAAATGCCTACTCTTTGTCAGGCACAATGCTACAGATTACATTGTGAGCTCCTTAAGGGTAGAGACTGTCTTTTGCCTCTTTTTGTATCCCTAGAGCTTAGCATAGTGCATAGCACATGGTAGGCACTATGTAAGTATTTACTGACTGACTGACTGACTGACTGACTGACTGACTGACTGTACCCTGAGAGAAATGAGAAGGAATATGATTTGTGGAAGGGTAGAATCAACACAATGATTTATCAAACTAAAGTAAAATACTTATACAGTTTATACTAATTCTTAGCACTTAACACAGTAGCTGCAACATAGTTAATGTTTAATAAATAACTGTTGGTTGAATATATGCCTCTGTGTGTGTGCACGTGTTTGTGTGTGTAGGAGCAGCTAGGTGGTACAGTGGATAGAACACTGAGCCTGGAAGACTCATCTTCCTGAGTTCAAATCTGGCCTCAGACATTTACTAGCTGTGTTATCCTGGGCAAGTCATTCAACCCTGTTTGCCTCAGTTTCCTCATCTATAAAATGAGTTGGAGAACTACTACAGTGTCGTTGCCAAGAAAACCCCAAATGGGGTCACAAAGAGTTGCACACTACTGAAAAACAACTCAGCAACATTGTACTATACACATACACACATACAGTTAGTAATATAAGTATATATACAAGTGTATATATACTTATATTACATGTGTACATATATAACATATTATTATATACTTATATTATGTATATACATATAATATATTATTATACACTTACATTACATGTGTATATAATATATTATTATATACTTACATTACATGTATATATAATATATTATTATATATTTATATTACATGTATATGTATATATAATACAGAGTAAGCACTTAATATTTTATTCATTCATTCCCATTACATATTTTCTCTTTGTCTTTTCTGAGCTCTGCCTGGAGTAATGATGCCACTCTCCACTCCCTAATTATACTTCAGTTCTTTTCTTCATAACCTGCATGTTACAGGAGTTCAAAGTATAAATAAAGAATAGCTGATAAAATGATCTGACTTGTCAAAACAAGTTACAAATCACTTTTATTAAATGTTGACTGCATCAGAGAAGAATTTTCCCCAGAAGTTCATCTTAGACTTAGCAATCTGTTATATTTAATGTTCAAGGCTGATTCACATGCTAATCAAACATTAAAAATGTTTGTGCTCTTTTTAAAACTCAACAAATATTTAGTAAGTGGCCACTACATGGAAGACACTCATAGGTAATGAAGGAACTAAAAAGATGCATAGGGTTTGGTCCCTGTTCTTCAAGTGTTTAAAATTTAGTGAAGGACTTGTTTTTTCCTATGCTCTCTGCTTTATCATCTCAATTCATTCCTCTCTATTTTCAGAGTGCTTGTAAGATTAATAATCACTAGATGTCGTTTAGTTTTATAGTTAGGGGAGAAGGAGTTTAGCATCATCAATCTATCTTATTCATAAGCATGTACCTTTTTGGCCTCAAGTAGGTAGTTTTCTGTTTTTATATGTCCCTGTGTACAAGGGAAGTGCTGATTGATCTTAATCTATATAGTGTGTACTAAGTAAGGCACATCGTTCCTATCTATCCTTTTGTTGTACCCTTAGTATTTCCAGAACTTTCCATCCACACTGTACATAAATTTTCTTTCATGTACTAGACTAGAAATATGCATATAAAATCATCTATCATGTGTACCATGCCATTTTCAGTTGTGTCCAACTCTTCGTAACCCCACTTGGGGTTTTCTTAGCAGAAACACTGGAGTCATTTCCTTCTCCACCTCATTTTACAGATGAAGAACTAAGGCAAACAGGGTTAAGTGATTTCCCCAGGGTCACACAGATAGCAAGTGTGTGCGGCCAGATTTGAACTCAGGAAAATGAGTCTTTTTGACTACAGGCCTGGCACCCTATCTACTGTGCCACCTAGCTGCCTGTAAAATCATCTATATCAAATCTATATATTTATACATTACATCATATATGTACACAAGTCAAGTCAAGAAGTATTTATTAAGTGTCTACCATATGTCAGATAATATACTACACATTAGATTGTGAGCTCTTTGAAGACAGGGTCACCTAACACATTTTCTTCATTGAAGCATAGATAAAATATTTAAATATACAGAATAGGGCTTGAGTTGGGTTTTTTCTTTTGTTTTGCTTTATTTTAGAGATAATTTTTAAAAGGTAGGTAGAAATAATGAGTCATGTTTATTAATCATACTACCTAATTATAGCAGGAGAAATAAATATTATAATGTAAAAATATTTCTTTGTACAGGTTTAACCCACCTAGTCTAATTTACTATCCTGTACTTAACAAGACTAGATTCAGCCATATTTCCTAACTTAAGAAAATTAAAGAGCACTGTGGCATGCTAGGAAGTAGGCTGAATCTGGTCATAGGACTTAATTCTACTACATATGCTAGATGACTCTGGGTAAATCATTTCAATTCTCTGGGCCACAGTTTAACTAATTACAAAAAAAAAAAAGAGGGGGAGGGGTAGCTGGCCAAATTGGATGACATCTGAGATACTTCCAACTCTAAATGTTAAATTGTGAAGGAAAGCTAAAAATAACAAGCAATGTGCTTATTTCCCCACAGGGCAAGTTTTATTGGATTCTGCAAAAATTTTAATTCATTGTTCTGTACTTCTACCCACTGGGCTTGCAATCTCTTTGCTATATGCTCAACACTATTAACAATTATATAGCTGTAAAATAATAGCTTTTTTAAAATGTGAGTGAGCTGTTATACTTCTTTGTTACTTATCATTAAATCTTTTACCCATACCTATGATCTAAGGATCTTAAATGTCTGCACATGCATATGAGGTCTATATGCAAATTAAATGGAATCCCCTTGTTGTACTAGTAATGGCAATTAATTCATGACCAGATTATGGCTATAAATACAATACGGCTATAAATACATCACAAATTTCTTCTCATAAACCCAACCTAAAATTGTAAACCTTACACTATTATAAATTCTAGTTACAACTAAACACTTCTAATTATAATCATTAGCAGTGAACTCTGACTTTGCATTATACATAATTAGCCATGTGGAAAATAATCAGTGTAATAATGTACTATGAGAGCATTTCCAATCCACTCATGTTCATTATCAAAGAATGTGTTTCTAGAGGCCTAAATAAGCAATGCTTTTCTATGCATGAAACTCTAAATTTTTGTTTTAGGGGAACAATTTTAAAATATACCCATACTATCCTATAGAAATAGGAAAAGTGGGGGATGAATTTTCTTGTCATACAAAATCATCCTAATTTCAATGAACTTCCAGTTCTTTGTTAAATCTCCAAGAATATTAGCATTATTTATATTTTAGTTTGACAGAGTGAACCAGAGGAGAATGTTACCAATAGTTACCAATAGTTATGAAAATAAATAGATCTAGGTCCTAACCTCAGCTAGTTTTGCTGGGAAAATACAATTTGAATATACATTTGATATTCGAAATACATTTGAAAACACATTCATCTTGGTGCCCATACATAGATAATAAAAGTGGATGAAGATAAATACAAATAATAATAAGCTTAAATGCAAGTGAACTAAAATTGCCTACTTAATAAAAGAAAAATAGCAGAATGGATTAGGAAAAGACCAATAATTTTCTGCATATAAGAAACATACTTTAAAACACAAAGGCATACAGAAATAAAGTGAGAGAGTTGAGTAAAATTTTTTATGCTTTGGACAGATATTAAAAAATTAAACAGAATAGATGCAAAGGAGGTAAAATATATAAATATTCTCCATGTATGAAAATATTCATAGAAGCACCTTTTTGTGGTAGCAAGAAGCTGGAGACAAAGTGAGTGCCCATCGGTTGGAGAATAGCTGAACAAATACTGGTACAAGAATGTGTCAGAAATGAAAACATAATGAATTCAGGAAAACATGGAAAGACTTGTATGAGTTGACTCAGAGTAACAAAGTAGAACCAAAACAACATGTCACTATAATAATGTAAATAAAAATAATATTACAAAGGAGCCAAACTAAGATAAATGGTGCAAGGCCATATTATGGTATTCCATCTGCAGTTGGGAATTGCTCTAATTCTAGAACAATTCTGCTTTGCAACATATGTTTATCAGAGCTTATCATTCCCTCAATAGGGACAAGACATCTAGACTTTCTGGAAGTAAAAAGAAAAAATTCAAACATCTTTTTCAGTCAATGTTTTACAGTCTAATGATGATGCCCAGATCTGACAGGCTCACCTAGACTTAGAATAGTTTTGGTACAGCTTTGTATGAAAATTTGAGTTTCATCAATAAAAAAAATTGTGAACTCAATACCAAATCATGTAAAATATGTGATTTTAACAAAAAGATGACACGCTTTGTGTTAAAAGTGTTTTTTAAAGATGTAAAATGTTGTGAGGATTATTGCATAAGTCAAAATGTAATTATTTTACGTCATCGCACTTAATTTGCACATTACTGTGACACTTTAGCTATTAATACCAGTAGAAGCTAGACACAGAGAAGCTCCTCGCCCTTGTGCCCAGTGGAGCTGATCCTAGCGTGACAGTGGCACCATTGGACCACTACTGAGACCAAATGAGTCCAGATGGAAGCAACAACACACAACAGAGATTCCATGCCAAGGCACACATCAGGGAGAGATTATATGCTGTACTACATACCCAACAGAGGCTTCATGGCACACAAGGGCATCAGAGAGCAAAAGTCCATGGTGGGAGCAATGCAGTGACATCACTAGAAGGAATCAGTGTTGGAGACAGAAGGGTCCCCTCCACATATAGGCTCCTCCATGAGTGCAGCCTGGCCAAGGTTGCTCCCTACTTATAGGCCGTTCCTTGAATGTCTTTTTGGTATGTCCTCCCTTCACACTGATGGTGTGAATATCTGTAGCACAATGTGCCCTAGGTTTATGGAGGAAATGTTTTATTGATACTTTTCTTGCTATGTTATTTCATTAAATGCCTTTGGTCTGTGTCACTGGTTAACTAGCAAAAGTAAAAACATCACTGGGGCACTGTGAGCTATGAGTTTTGAGCTGTTACAGGCTCACAATGTGTCTTAAACCTGGTGTGGCCTTGTCTGGGGGAATCATACAAGTTGGGGAATATTCCTGCATCTCACTATCAAAGGTGTTAAGCACTGACCAGATTAAAATGTAATTGGGAAAAACTTACAACAAATAAAAACATAATAAAATGTAGATAATATTACATTTTAAAACTATGTCAATATGTGTCTCATAGGGATCTTTATGTATGCATTAGTGGCTTCCTTTCTCTTTGAGTTTGACACCACTGAACTGTACCATTAGCTTGCTCAGCTCTCTTTGATCAGCAATTAACAGAAATCTGATAAATCTACATATAAGTAGAGGCTGCCTTCAGCTGTCCTCAGTACTATGGTCTTAAGCAGAAATACAATTACTAGCAAGACTGGATCTTATTAAATCTAATTATCTACTTCTTTTCTCCTTTTCCTGGTACTAGAATTTAGATACTACCTTGCATTTTCTTGGCCAAGACAACCTCCCTGGCTATACTATAAACCCAATCCTATTCTAATTGAGTAGAGGGTCCAAAATAAGTATAGAATATGTCCCAATTCACTTATTTATCAAATACCTACTGTGTACAAGAACTGAGTAGTTGTATTTGTATAGTGCTTTTGAAATAAACAGTATGTGTTTATATATACTTCATCATCTGATCCTTGCAATAGCCCTGTAAGGTAGAGAGACAGCATTTTTATATTTATCCTGGAGATGAGGAAATTGAGCCCAAGAAGGTTAAATAAATGAATTGGCCACACTGACAGAGCCAGTAAGTGAAAGCGCTGAAACTAGAACCCAAGTACTAGTCCAATGTCCTTTCCATTATCCTTATTAACTTTTTATTGGGTTTGAGGATAATAAAGTTTTTTTTTCTCAAATTCCTTTCTACTACAACATAGGAATGGTAATATAAGCCTTTCCAGGAAGTTGCTTGCCAGGATCTGAAAACATTCTTGGTTTTTTTCCTCCCTTTCTTTAATTTTTTAATTAAGTTCAAAACATCAAGATGTTGATCCTTGGCCAGTGGGGGAAAGATCTTCATTGCCTGACTGTGCATGTTTGTTGAATTATGATGAATGCATGTAGAACTGCTTTGAATTTTCAGGTTGTTGTTCCTACATTGAGTGCTTAAGCAATGTTTCTAATGGTGTATCTGTCCCATACAGAGCTTGCTCAGAAGGACAACAGGTGTGATCCTCCTCCCTGATGTTCATTTTCTTTAACCTAAAGTAATGCTAAAAATTCATGTAGGGCAATGGTTTTTTTAGCTCAAAAAAAATCCTCAGAACTTCAATGGATCTCTCAACTTATCAATAAGAGTATACTCTATAACAGGACAAATCACAATCCATCCATGCTTTCTCATCCTGAATGGTTCTTGTCTATGTTCTCCCATAAATTCCCAACAGGAGGACCACTCAATATTCTAATGACCTTTCTATAGCTCTGTTGGCATTACCTGGATTCTAATGTAGCATGAATGTTCCAAACATAATTTTGTCTTATTTTGCACACATTTGCATGATGAGACACCATCTAAACCTATGGAGACAAAAAACAAACAAACAAACAAGCAAATTGACTATTAACTATTGTAATTGCGTTCAAATTCTTTGCTATGGACTTTCTAGCCATGAACCACCAGTTTTTGGGTTTTTTTTAAGTAATCACAATTCAGTTCAGAAAAATACCATTGGAATATGACACTTTACAATCTCACTGATCTACTCTACCTTCACAGAATTTTAAACTGGAAGGGATCTATTTCAGTGATTCTCCAGTCCAACACCTTTGTTATATAGATGAGTAAACTGAGGCCAAACAAGTGGTTGCATGGGAAGTTAGTGACAGCTTCTGGATTTGTGCTTATGTTTTCTGACTCAGAATCAAGATCTTTTTCTAATTCCTTCACACTTCAAAATAAATAATAAATAAAAGGATTCCCATGGAATTCCTATTTCCATTACAATTCTACCCAAAGGATTAGGAAAGAAAAGATGCAACAAATGCAGTTGAGGCAGCAAGAGCAAAATCAGGGCCAGGTATATTGTCAGAGGATCCATTTCTTGACATGCTATGCCTAATTAAGTTATTCTTCACCCTCTTTGTGACCTCCAGTCCGTCTATCCAGCAGTACTTTCTTGGATCATTACCCCTGCTCTAATTTCACTTCCATCCATCCTAATTGCTATCCTTAACCAGTTCAATTCTACATGGTTCTTTATTTCTAAATCTGTTGTCCTCTTTTCTCATCCCCATTCATGCTGGATTACTACCACCATTCAATTCCATCATTCTTGATCATGTGCCACCGAACAGAGGTATAGGAAATCCCTTAACTCAGCTGAATGACCTCACTACAAATTCATGTCTGCTAACCTTAACTGGGCTCTTACTTCAGTGATACAAAGGTTTTTCCTCTTCCCCAATTGATTCTTTCTCACACTGCCCACTGATCCTTTTCAAAACCTTCTCATTTCTCCTCAAAAATTCCTCTTCCCCCACTCTCTCAGCTGAGGACCTTTACTGAGAAAATAGAGGTCATCCTCTGTGTGCTCACTCTTTTCCCATCTTCTTCATCTCAAAATACCTTTTCATCATTCATCACTATCTCCCTCTTTCCTCTCAACTCAGATAATTAGGTAGCCCTTCTCTTTGCCAAGACCAACCCCTTTACATTTTCCATTAATCCCATCTCCTCCTGTCTTCTGCAATAGATTGCTACTTCAAATCATCCCCAATTGCTTTCTAATCTCCAATCTTTCCTATATACTAGTTTCTTTCCTGCAGCCTATAAACATTCCCAAGTCTCCTCTATGCTTAAAAAAACTTTATTGGACTCAACTATCCCTTGATATTATCGTTCTATATTATCTTCCCTTTCTCTGCCAGATTTAAAAGAACACCAAAAAAAAAAAAACTACCTGTACTCCCTTCCCTTTTTCTCTTCTCATTCACTTCTCTTTTTTTTTTGAAGGCAGTTGGGGGTAAATGACTTATCCAGGGTCACACAGCTAGCAAGTGTCTGAGGTCACACTTGAACTCATGTCCTCCTGATTTCAGGGCCAGTGTGTTATCTACCACTCCACCTAGCTGCCTCTCATTTACTTCTCAATTCTTTGCAGTCTGGCATCCATGCTCATTATTCAACTAATGCTGCTCCCACCAAAGTTACTGGTATCTCAATTGCCAAATTTGATTGTGTTTTCCCAATGTTCATCTTTATTGACCTCTGTAGAATTTGATACTATTGAAGCCCATATCCTCCTCAATACTCTTTCTTATTCTGATTTATTGATTGATTTTTCTGACATTGCTCACTACTGATTCTCCTTCATAGTTGTATGATTGCTTCTTTTCCAGGTTCCTTCATTAAGTCATCATCTATATCTCACCCTCTAACAAGTAATAAGCTTCAAGCCTCTGTCCTGAATGTTCTTGTTTTCTCTATCTATACACTCTCTCACTTTCAGACCTCATACGATTCTATAGGTTTATTTGACATCTCTATGAAGATGATTCCCAAATCCATATATCCAGCTCTGTCTCTCTCCTAATCTCTAGTACTACATCACCAAAACCAGATCTCATAAACATCTCAAACTCAACTTGTCCAAAATAAAATTCATGTTTTGCCCAAAACCAATTCCTTGTATTTTAGTTTGTTCTGTATAAAAACATAGGTAGTTGTCTCCCAAAAAAAATATACATTCCTCAAAAATAGGGAATATTTAATGTTTTATATCCTCCCCACAGCCCACCCCTGTACCTAGCACCAAGGCTGACTTAGAGTAGATACTTAATAAATGCTTGTTAGTGAATTTTTTTTAAATAATAGACAGAAGCCTTAGACCTCTCCCACTCCCAGCTTGTCAAACACATACAAACATTGTGAAAAAAAAATTTATCATTACCCTTAGGAACAAATTTAGACTAAGCAAAGGTAACAAGCAGTATTAGTAGAGTTTTTTGGTTTTTTTAGGGCACCAGTTGCAAATAGTACAGTGGTAGGAAATAGTCATTAATTAAGGGGAAATTCAGTAAGCTGCATCATGAATCCAACCTCATTTTTTGCTTGGAAAATAATATAAAATGTTACCATCTTTTTGAGAATCTGTATCATATTTGTCACTTATCATGTGTTTCTTGTAAGAAAGAAGGACCCTAAAACGTAGCCTCTAATCCTCCTACATTCCATCTGGAAATGCCACACATTTGGACCACATGCTGCCTGCCATCTTTAAGAGGTCCGCCATTTAGATGTGCTTGGAAATATACACAAAATAAAATTCCATAATGTTAAATAGTTCACATTTTTTTTAATTATGAAAACATTAGACAACATGTCTATATGAGACATGTATTAAACTCATTAAAGAGGAGAGACTTTTTTCTATGTCCTTTCTATGTCTCCAATATAGTGTCCTTGATTTTAAGTGCTTGCCTTTTATATTCATTTTTTTATCCAGTGTACTTATCTGGTCCATAAAATTTGTGTAGGAGGTTATACAAAAGGCCTAAGGCTAGTAAGCAACTTATGTTTGAAGTTATTTAAATACTTTGTTTGTCAGACAATAAGCAATGATCAAGTCAGGTACTATACTCTAATAGTTACTATAGTGTGTAGGACTGCTGGAAGACTTATTAGGAATTCCTCTGGCAAATATAAGATAATTTAAAGATTACAGCTCTGGATTATATTTTTGAGGTGTCTGTGGAACTTTAATGACACCATATACCTTTTTTGTCTTGTCATCAAATACTCGACCACATTTTGGGTTAGTGGGTTCCCTACAGTTACATACCAGACCAATCTTTCTGTAGAAAGATCAAAATTTTCCTAACCTTAATTTAAAATGTTTCTGGATTATTTTTTAAAGAAGTTAATAAATCTCTTTGTCAGATGTGAATGAATGCTGCCTTCTTTCTTAACTGCTCAGAAGCATTTCTAATAAAGCTGAGAAGAGCTACAGAGACAAAAGCTCTCCATCATGAAATAGAGAATGCCTAGAGAAACAAGCTCCAAATTGGAAAACACAAAACATAAAAAACAAACATGCTGCCAGTCTGAATCCATTACATGTGTTTAGACAATTTGGAAGGCCATTGCAAAGAGTCAGACCTGCACTGAATGCTAAAAGCAACAGGCCTTTCATTATTAGTACGTTTTAGCTCATGAAGGGAAAGCTTGATTCTTAAGGAGACAGCCAAGAGTAGAAGTATAGTGTCCAAAAGGAGCACAAGGGAAGAATATAAGCAGGATGATGGAGGAGCCAGCCTAGCATGATGTTATTCAGACCATAGAAGGGGGAGGAAGGAATTTCAACGATGATCTAATAGCTAGGCTGCTCTTCAGCTCAGGTTCATCCAGTCCAACTCCTGGTCACTCTTAATCAGTGTGGGAACCAAATGAGGACCCATGTTTTCCACCAGAGCAATTCATCGAACCTCCAATTGTAGGGACAATAGAACCTCCAAAATTATGGCAATACTCTAAAACCAACCTATAGCAATTCCCACACACTACTGAGGCAATGCAGAATAGCACTGAAACCAGTGAACTCACAGTTATTATATTAAGGGCCTCGCCCAAGCCAGGCACCATAGTGGACAGAGCACTGAGTCCAGAAATCCTCAGTTTGAACCTTGGATTAATTGAAGACAGCTGGATTCTTGTGTCTGCTTCTACATTTAATCTGTTGTCATATGTTGTTTTGGTTGAAGTATATGAAGAAAATATGGCCTCATATAGATATGTGGATGGAAAAGAGAGGAATATTTTAAAGGACAAATAGCATCTTAATATTCTTATGAAAATAGTTTTGACCTCACAGACACTGTGAATGGAATCCCAGGGGTTCTCAGACTACACTTTGAGATTTGATCATGGATTCACAGGGATCATGAATAGAGCCACAGAGCAGCCTATTGTCACACAAGCATCCTCTCCAGGGCAAATTCCCTAATCTTCACTAACATTGGTGAGCTTAATGACCCAGGTGATGGCTGACTATTTAAGAGATAACTCAGGGCCTAAGAAGTTTCTAGGATTTCTGCTCATCAACCCTTCAAACTCCCGACACATTACCAATTAGCCAACCAGAACTGATTAATTTTTACAAAGGATACTTACCTACATGATATATTGATAGCTGTTTGTACAAAAACATTGACCTAAATTCAAGGATATTCTCACCCACACGTTTATACAGAGTCCAGAGGAAAGCAAGGTCAATCTTAGAAAGCTTGTGAAGCAAAGAGGTAATAGCTCCTTGTTGGATGGAAGTCATTTTCTTTCCTTTGTGGAAAAGTTTACTGTAAGTGTAACCCTCAATTGGGTTCAAGGATCTATGCTCTTACAGAGTTCTAAATCTGCATTTCTTTCAAGTGTACATTTGTCCTTGGCCTATGTCTCAGTTCCTGATATAGTAGCTGCCATGAATCTCTGTTGTTCCATGGATACTGCTACCATTACCAATAGTATTCAACTTTTCTTCCTTCCACTCCCAGACTCTTGATGCCTTCTATTACAGGCCCAAGAGTCTGGCTCCTCAAAGCCCTCAGAAGTTTGACTATATGTATGATACTTTCAATCAAGTTAATTAAAGACCTATTGGTGCTTAGTTTTTACCTTTGATCGATTGACTCTATAACTCATTAAAAAAATCACTCTCACCTGATAAAATTATTGGATGTAGAGCTTCATTAGTTATACTAATTGGGATTGAATGGTGTGGAAAACCCCTATTGTAGTATTCTTAATTTGGATTACCATTCACAGAGCAAGACATTGAAAATGTGGGAAGAGAGTGGAGGATAGCAGTCAGCAGGTTATTCTGTTGTTACAGAATGGACAACAAGATGCCTAGGATGGTAGGCTGAATGGGATGGCTGTCTGGGGACAGCCAGATATCACAAGTTAGTGAGTTTGGACACAACCCCTGGTGGAGTTCCAGAGTTATGTGAATTTGGGGCATCTAGGTGGTGCAGTGGATAGAGCACCGGCCCTGAAGTCAGAAGGACCTGAGTTCAAATCTGGCTTCAGACCAAACACTTCACATTTACTGGCTGTGTGACCCTGGGCAAGTCACTTAATCCCAACTGCCTAAAAAAACAAACAAAAAAAAACCAAGTTGTATGAATTCATTGAAATCAGTCATATATCCCTTTGGTATTTTTTCTTGGTAAATGGTGTGAGGTTTTGATCTATAGCTAATTCTTCCAGACTACTTTCCACTTTCCCAGCAGTTTTGTTGAATAGTGAGTTCTTAACCCAAAACAATTGGATTTTTGTGAGTTTATGAAACACTGGGCTACTGTGTTCATTTGCTTCTGCATATCATGTACCTAATCTGGTCTAGTGATCAACCTCTCTATTTCTTATTTAGTACCAAACTCTTAAATGATTACTGTTTTGTAGTAGAGTCCAAGATCTGATACTGCTAGGCCCCCTTCCTTCCCACTTTTTTTCATTAATTTCCTTGAAATCTGTGATCTCTTTTGTTCCTCCAGATGAATTTTGTTACTATTTTTCCTAATTCTGTCAAGTCATCCTTTGATTTATTACTGTGGCATTGAATAAGCAAATTAATTTGAGTAGTACTGTCATTTTTATCATATTGGCTTGGTATACTCCTGATCCATTAAGATATCTCCAATAATTTAGATCTTTCTTTGTATAAAAAGTACTTTGTGGGTATTCATGTAGTTCCTATGCATTTCTTGTCAGGCAGACTCCCAAGTATTTTATACATTCTGGAGATATTTTCAATGGAATTTTTCTTTTCATCTCTTCCTGGTGAGTTTAATTGATAATATAGATATGCTGATGATTTATGTGGGCTTATTTTACATCCTCAACTTTGCTGAAGTTGTTAATTTTTTCAATTAATTTTTTGGTTGACTCTATGGCTCTCTAAGCAAGCCATCATGTTATCTGCAAAGAGCAATGATTTTGCTTCTTCTTGGTCTATGACTATTTTATTGCTATAGCTAACATTTCTAATATTATATCAAAAAATAATGGATTGTTGCTGTTGTCCAGTTGTTCACTCATGTCCAGCTCTTCAGGATCCCATGGACCATAGCACACCAGGAAACTCTACCCTCTACTATTTTTCAGAGTCTGTCCAAGTTCATCTTCATTGTTTCCATGACACTGTCTATCCATCTCATCTTCTGTTGTGCCCTTTTCCTTTTGCCTTCAGTCTTTCCCAACATCAGGGTCTTTACCAATGTGTCCTGATTTCTTATTATATGGACAAAGTATTTCTGCTTCAGCCTCAGTATTTGACATTCCAATGAATAGCCTCAATTAATTTCTTTAAGTATTGACTGATTTGGTCTCCCTGTTGTCCAAGGGACTCTCAAAAGCCTTCTCCAGCACCTCAATTAGAAAGAGTGGATTCTGCAGCACTCAGCTTTCCTTATAGTCTAACTCTCAAAGCCATACATTGCTACTAGAAAAACCATACCTTTGACTAGACAGACATTTGTCAACAAGGTGATGTCTCTACTTGTTAGTATGCCATCCCAATTTGCCCTTTCCTTCGAAGGAGCAAGTATCTTTTAATTTGATGACTGCAGTCACTGTCTGGAGTGATCTTTGAGCCCAAAAATATAAAATTGGACACTTCTTCTATTCCTTCTCCCTCTATTTTCCAGGAAGGAATGGGACCAGTTGCTAATATCTTGGTTTGTTTTTTTTTTAAGTTTCAAGCCAACTTTTATACTTTCCTCTTTCATCCTCCTCAAATGGCTTCTTAATTCCTCTTCATTTTCTGCCATCAGAGTAATATCATTTGCATATCTGAGATTGTTGATATTTCTCCTGGCAACCTTAATTCCACCTTTTGATTCATCCAGCCTGGAGGTTTGCAGTATTGTACAAAAGGCAGCAACAAAAAAACATTTTCCAAAGAAAAAGAAGAGCAAGAAGGATTAATAATGGACATCCTTAATTTACTCCAGAGCTTATTGGAAAGACTTCTAGTTTGTCCCCATTTATTTTGGATAGATACTACTTAGCATTTTAAGGAAAGATCCATTCATCTCCATGCTTCCTGGTGTTTTAATAGGAAAGAGTGCTATATCTTGTTGAATGCTTTTTTCTTCATCTATTGATGTAAATTTATGGGTTTTGTTTATAGATGATAATCAATGATATGATGATATGATATAATGTAACAACATAAAGTAACATAATGTAACTTTAGTATACTATAATATGATAAGATATAATTAATATAATGTAACAATATATTGTCATGTGATAGGATAGGATATGATGTTGGAATGGAAACCTCAATGGACCCCTTTTGCACCAAGTATTACATATTATTATTATCATAATGTAGTATAACATATTAGCGCCTACCTCACATAATTGTTGAGACAATCAAATAAGATATTTGTAAAACACTTAGCACAGTCCCTGGCACATAGAAGGTGTTGTTTAAAGGCTTATTCGCTTCCTTTCCCTTCTTTTGTTGTTCTTGATATTGGTCAAATAAGTTTATAGTTTGCCAAATATTGAACCAACCGTACATTCCTGGTATATGTACAAACTGGCTGTACTGTAGTATCTTTGTGATTATATTGCTGTGGTTTTCTTACTAATATTTTATTTTATTTAAGTCAATGTTCATTGGAAATATTGGTCTATAGTTCTCTTTCTCTGGTTGGTTCTCCGTATTTTAAATATCAAGATCATATTTATGTGATAGAAGGAACTTTCCAACACCCCTTCTTTTCCTATCTTTTGAAACAGCTTTTGTAAAATTGGAATTAATTGTGCTTTAAAAGTTTGATAGAATTTGTTTCTAAATTCATTCTGTCCCAGAGTTTTTTCTTGGGGAACTTATTTTTGGCTTGTTTAATTTCTTTTTCCAGAAATGACTTGTTTAAGATTTCTATTCCTTATTCTGTTAATGTAGGTATTTTATATTTTTGTAAATATTAGTCTATTTTATTTGGCTTACCAGTTTTATGAACATTAAGCTGGGCAAAAATTATTTCTAATAATTTCCTTTATTTTTTCCTCATTTGTTGTGAAATTACCTTTTTCATTTTTGATATCGTTAATTTTGTTTTCTTCTTTCTTTTTTAAAACTAAACTAGCTAATTATGTATCTATTATTTATTTATCCCCCAAAAATCAGGCCAGCTCTTAGTTTTAAATATTAATTTATTCTTTTCTTTCAATTTTGTTGATTGCTTCTTTGATTTTTCAGGATATCTATTTTGGTGTTGAATTCAGGGTGTTATAATTTGTTGGTTTTCTAGTTGGTTTTTTTTATTTCATGACCAAGTTCTTTCTATTTTTATTGATTAGAATGTTTAGATAATATAATAATTTTTCCTGCCTCTCCAGAGTTTTGTTATGCTATCTTACTGGGATCATTACATTTAATGATGTTTTCTATTATTTCAATGATTAGTTCTTTTATTGACCCATTCTTCTGGATTAATTTTTCTAGTCTCCAATTAATTTTAATTTTATTAACTCCAATCTTCTTTCTCCTGTTGCCCTTTATTGAATACTATTTTTATTGCATTGTGGTCCATAAAAGATGTGTTTAATATTTCTTCTTTTTGACATTTATTTATGAGGATTTTATGCCCTAGTTCAAGGTTAATTTTTTTAAAGATGCCATGCAGAGTTAAGAAAAATGTATACTCTTTTCTGTTTCCATTCAATAATCTCCAGAAGTTTATCACATGTAACTTTTCTAAAATTCTATTGAGGTACTTATTGTTTGTTCATTTTTATTAAATTTATCTAGGTCTGAAAGAGATATGCTGAGGTCTCCATTGTAGTTTTACTGTCTATTTCTTCCTGTAACTCATTTAACATTCCTTTAGGTGTATAGATATCATGCCATTCAATGCATATATGTGTAACATTGATATTGACTCATTGCCTATGATAGCTTTCAGCAAAATATGTTTCCCCATTTATTTCTTTCATTTAAGTCTATTTTTTGCTGTTGCTTTTTCTAAGATTATGATGCCTTCTGTTGCTTTTTTTTATTTCAGCTCAAGTGAAGATTTTGCTCTACCTTGTTATTTTAACAGTGTGTTACATTTTTATGGTTTAAATGTTCTTGTAAACAACATATGATTGGATTATGCTTTCTGATTCATTCTCTTCCATTTATAAATGAGTTCATCCCACTCACATTCATAGTTAGAACTATTAATTTTATATTTCCCTCCATTCTAGTAGAGGCAGCTAAGTACCACAGTGGTTAGAGTACTGGGCCTGAAGTCAGGAAAATCTGAGTTAAAATATAGCCTAAGATACTTAATAGTTGTATAACCCTAAACAAGTTACCAAACCTCTGTTTGCCTCCATTTCCTCAACTATAAAATGGGTATAATATTGGTATCTACCTTGAAGGGTGGTTATGAGGATCAAATGAGATCATATGTAAAACACTTAGCACCATGCCTGGCACATATAGATGCTATATAAATGCTTATTTCCTTCCTTCCTGTTCTCTTGCATTGTTTCTTCTCTTTGTTTCCCACTACCCTCTATACAAAAAAAGAGGATGGTGAGAGAGGAGAATGCTCAGCAAAAGTGCTAGCGGGGTTTAGAGCTATCTGGTTTTGCTCCCCTGACCTTCTCTTTTGCCCAGAAACTAATCAAAGTTTCTTACCTTTTTTTTTAACTTTAACTCTTTTTTGCTATCCACCTTCTGTAATTAGAATTTGTTTTGCTTAGGGCTAATCCCTCCCTTGATTTATTCTTATTCTTATTCTTCTTTCTCTCATTTCTCTCCTATTTCCTTTTTGAATTAAATTAACTTTGCACTCAAATATGTGTTTGTTTTCTTCTCTTCTTTGAACAATTCAATTGAAGTTGAGGTTCAAGCATTGCTCTCTCATCTAATGCTTTCCTCCTTGTTGGTATAGACCTCTGACAGTAATGTGGTTTGGAGGGGACACATGTAAGATCATAAACAGTTCAATCACAGTCCCTTATGATTGTTTACTTGTATTTACCTTTCCGTATTTCTCTTGACTGCTGTGCTAGTGTTTCAGAGTTTCTATATAGCTCTGGTCTTTTTATCAGGAAATCTTGAAAATCCTCTTTCATTTAAGATTCATTTGTATTCCCTGTAGGATTATACTTAATTATGCAAAACAAATTATTCATCATTGATAGCCAATAACTTTTGCCTTCTAGAACATCATGTTGCAAGCTCTCCATTTCTTTATAGTGGAGACTGATAAATCTTGTGTGATCCAGATTATAGCTCCCCAGAAATTCTTTCTGGCTACTTGCAGTATTTTTTTTTTAACCTACAAACTGGATTTTGGCTATAATTTTTCTTGGTGTTTGTTTTCCTTTTGGGGTTTCTTTAAGGAGATAACCAGCGATGATTTTCTATTTTCACATTGGTAAAATAGTCACTTCTGGTTCTATAAGATCTGGAAAGTTTTATGATTTCTTAAAATATGGCTTTCAAGTAGTTCAGTGATATTTAAATTCTCTCCATGATTTGTCTTCCACATTAGGATTTTTTTTATGTGAGATACCTTACACTTCTAATTTTTTTCAGTCTTTTGACTTTGATTTGTAATTTCTTGTTGTCTCAGAGTCATTCATTTCTATTTCAATGATTTTACTGTTCAAAGAGTCTGTTACTTTATACCTCTTATGCCAAGCTGTTCTCTTTTAAATTCTTCTATAACTCTTACTTCTTTTTTTAATTTTTCTACTAGTACTAATACTAGTACTCTCATTGCTTTTTTAATTCTTTCCTTTAACGGACTTATTTCATTTATAAATTCATTTTTAACTTTTTTAATCTTCCTTCATCTTTTCTAGGTTTAATTGAACTTGTATCCAAGCTGTGTTTTTACTTTGAAGCTTTGCTTGTACGTAATTTAGAGTCATTCTTTTCTTCAGGGTATTGTACCTTGCATATCCCTCTCACCATCTTTACTGTAGAATTCAAGTTTCTTTTTTTTTAATTTTCACATTAGTCATGTTGTAAAGAAGAATTAGAATGAATGGGAGGAACCACAAGAAAGAAAAAACAAAAACAAAAACAGAGAGAGCAAATAGTATGCTTTGATCTGCATTCAGACTCCATAGTTTTTTCTCTGGATGTGGATAGTATTTTCTATCATGAGTCTTTTGGAGTTGTCTTAGATCCTTGTATTGCTAGGAAGAGCTACGTCTATCAAAGTTAGTCATCGCACAACACAGCTGTTACTGTCTACAATGTTCTCCTGGTTCTGCTCACTTCACTCAGCATCAGACCACACAAGTCTTTCCAGGTTTTTCTGAAGTCTGCCTACTCATCATTTCTTATGGAACAATAGTATTCCATTACATTCATATACCACAACTTGTTCAGCCATTCCCCAATTGATGGGCATCCCCTCAATTTCTAATTCTTGGCCACCACAAAAAGAGCTGCTATAACTATTTTTGTACATGTGGGTTCTTTTCCAATTTTTATGATCTCTTTGGGATACAGCCCTAGAAGTGGTATTGCTGGGTCAAAGGGTATGTGCAGTTTTATAGCCATTTGGGCATACTTCCAAATTGCTCTCCAGAATGGTTGGATAATTTCACAATTCCACCAAAAATTCATTAGTGTTCCAATTTTCCCAAATCTTCTCCAACATTTAAAATTTCCCTGTTTTGTCATGTTAGCCAATCTGATAGGTGTGATATGGTACCTAAGAGTTGTTTTGATGTGAATTTCTCTAATCAATACTGATTATGAGCATTTTTCATATGATTTTGATAGCTTTAATTTTTTTATCTGAAATCAAGTTTCATTTTTCACTTGCTCAGTCTTCCAGCCTTACTTCCTGACTTCACAATTTGTATTAGAGTCAATTTCTACATTATTTTGGAGGAAATGTATGAATTGTGATTAGTTCTGTTTTGGATCTTCTTCAGTCCTCTTGCTTTCTCAAAGTACCATTCCAGTTGTACCATTCCAGGACTTCAGTGATAGCTTAGGATAGGTGCCTGTTAGCTTTCAGTATTCCCAAAGTCTGATTCAAAGCAAAGTTTGATTGTTTCCCTTCTGATCTAAGCTACAAATATTGCTAATCCAGGTTTGGGTATGAGCAATACAACTGAGCTTGCCTTTGGTTGGGTCTCCAGTAAACTACTACTGAACTCAGTCTCTGTCAGTCATCTAGAAAGTTCCACAGTTTCCAAATAGTATAACTACTAATTCCTCTTTGGTCCAGGCTTCCTGCTCTGTTTTGTCTGTTTGTGTGCTTTTGTTTTTTGCTATAGACTTCAGACTGGGCTGAGTACTAGATCTGAGATCCTGGTCTGCTTCCAGAATCAGAGACACACAACTGCTGCTTGCTTCTGGATTTGTTCCTTGCTCAGTACACAGGCCAGAATGTTTAACCAATTCTTACCCTGGACCAATAGCCCTAGGAACAAACCCCTCTTTAGTCTGTACTAGATCTGTGACCCAGCACTGGGTAGTTAGTAACAGAGCTACAATTTAGCACCTGTTTCTGCTCCATGGGCAGCATCAGGTCCCTTTGTGCCAATCTGAGACCTCTTCTTGTCCTGTTGCACAGCCATGGTTCAGATTTTGAGCTGTAATGCTCCATGGGCAGTTCCTGGCTAGACCCTATATCCAGTGTCCATGGACCTCTCCATCTTCCTATATTGATCCTAGCTGGAAAAATCATTTACTGTGAATTTTTCTTGAATTTCCAAATCAGGACTGAGTATGGTACATTTTCTAGATTTCTGTGGAACAATTCTATATACAGCTCAGTTTACTTCTTTCTGCTACTCTGCCATTTTGGCTAGTTTCCTTAATAGTTTTTAATGTAATATTAAATTGGTTTATTGCTCTGTGAAACTTAGTTGATATGAAAAATTAATAGAAAATAATGAGCAAATTAGGAACTTAATGAGTGGAAATTAATACCAGTACTACTGAGATACTACTACTACTACTCATTTACCCTGAGATGGGGAAAGTTCACTGTAACCAATTTACTCAAGAAGTTTTTCCATAAAACTAAATGAATTTTCTATTGCTGTAATTGGAGCCAAGTTCTTTTTATTTAGTCTTCTATAAAAGGGAAGAATAATTCTATTCAAAATTACTATATCTTCAAGCTGCTACTAATCATTGACTTACATGGTGCAAGCATTCTTAGAGGCAATAACAACAATAATCAATACAGAATAGTGACAATAAATAGTCAAATAAACCAAACACAGAATGGTATAGAACTATGTTGTCCAGGAATGTGACATTCTAAATTTAGCATGAAAGAAAATCAATAAAACAAAAAGATGGAAGTGTACCATGGTGGACCTGGGGAAGGAAGAGTTATTTACTTAAAACACCAGTCAGAAATATGCAGAGGTATGAAACTATTGCAGTTATTTTCAGAACATCTAAGGTCACTTGGGAAAGACTTTTAAAAGTAAATAAATCCTGACAAGGGTCTTATAGAAGACATTGTTTAAATGTATGAATAATAGAAAGTGATTCTGGAAAATGTGAATAAAATAGAAAAAAAAGTACAGGTAACATGAACAGTCACTATTAGGACAGTTATATAGGTTATTAAAAAGTGTTTGCCTACCATAGCATTTGTCTTTCTATTCAACTCAATTCAATTCAAAAAACATTTATTAAATGTCTATTATATATCTACATTAAAGTCATTCTGCTACCTCATGATGCCTTAGAGATGACTCTGGATTCCCAAAAGCTATGTCAGTGGAGTACAAGATTTGGAAGATCCTACTAAATTAAATTTTGCTAGAATATAAATGATGAACAGACCTGATCATGAGAGAATGTTTGGTAGTAATATGAAAAAAATATTTGGAAAAGTGAAAAGATGGAGATAGGAAAATCTGTTAAGTTTATTTTAAGTGGTCCAAGGATATGAATGACCACTTCTCAAAAGAAGAAAGGCAAGTAATCCAGAGCCAAGTGGAAAAAATACTCAAAATCATTGAAATATAGAGAAATTCACATTAAGACCTCTCAGAGATTCTACCTCACCCCCATTAGAGAAGGAAAGATGACCAAAAAAGGAAAATAGCAATTGTTTGAGAGCCTCTGCGAGGACAGGAACACTAATGCAGTGGCAGTGTTATTTTAAAGCCATTCCAGAAAGCAATGTTGTTCTATACCCCAAAGGTCACAAAACTGTAGACACTGAAATCCAATGGCTACTTAGAGGCACATGGAGCCAGCTCCAACCAGCCTGTTAGGGCCAAGTGTAAAATTTTTAGTGTGAGTACCTAAACCTTGTCATGGCTTGATTTATGGTTTTGTGGATTGTCTAAATTTAAGAAGGTGATGAAGAAATGTTAATAATACAGAATAAACTTAAAAGTGTGTCAAGGACACATTTTTTTCTCAGAAAACTGGCTGTTAAACATTTAGCAACACATCCCTGCCACTATTAGACATATACCCCAAAGAGATCAAAGAAAGAGTGGAAAGGATCCATAGGTACAGAAATATTCAACACATTTATTTTTGTTGTAATAAAGAACTAGAAACAAATGACTTTTAAAGCCCTTCACAATCTGACTCCATTCTACCTTTTCTAGGCTTATTTTACATTACTCTCCTATGCTGTTTTCCAGGTAAACTTTTCCCTGCACTCAGAATTTCACCTCCCCCCTGTGTGCCTGGAATGCATTCCCTACTTGCCTTCACTTGGTAGAATACCTAGTTTCCTTCAAGTCTCAGTTCATGTGCTATTCTTTTGATCCCCCTAGCTATTTGTTCTCTCTGACTCCTCAAATTATCAGGTCTATATTTATTTGTTTAACATGTTGCATTGCCCGGTAGAATGCAAGCTTCTTTAGGAAAGAGGCTGGAGTTTTTGTTTATTTTATATTTATATCCGCAGTGCCTAGCCCTGGAACATCTAGGTGACACAGACACACAGACACTCATAGATTAAAGTTAAGACTCAAATTCTAGGGCAGCTAGGTGGCACGGTGGATACAGCATCTGCCTTGGAGTCAGGAGTGCCCAAGTTCAAACACGGCCTCAGATGCATAACACTCACTAGTTGTGAGACTCTGGGCAAGTCACTTAACCCCATTGCCTCACCAAAAAAAAAAAAAGACTAGACTGCAAATCTTGCCTCAAATACTTACTAGCTTTGGTCCTAGGCAAGTCACTTAAGCACTCAGCCTTAGTTTCCTTATCTGTAAAATGAAGATAATAATAACACCTATCTACAAGGTTATTGTGGGGATCAAATGAAATAATATGTGCAAACCTTAAAGGGATTATGTACTCCTTAAAGTGTTGCATAAATGCTAGCTATTACTATTAGCACATAACCTTGCATAGGATAAACAACAGAATTGGCCCAGAGGGCAGAACTAGACCTAAAGGGTAGAAGGAGAAAGCCAGATTTCATGTCAATATGAAGATAAACTTTTTAACTATTGGAACTATCTGAAAATGGCAGATGCTTGCTCCCTCCAGCTCTATGATTCTAAATTCTAAATGTTATGAAAGGAAGAAAAAAAATGATTTAACAACTTTGAATCATGGAGAGGATAGGAATTTGGGTTTGCAAAAAGAATTAAGCTTGCACCAGTTAGGCTGTGCTAAAATGCTTGTAGTACTTTTCTCTCAACATCTATTCCATAATACTACTATTAGAAAATGACGCAAAAGCAAGTCAAAATACTGAAGCACACAGAAGCAGCTAGTCATTTTTATTAATGAGATACTGCCTCCTGCAGCCCAAAATGAAAACAGCGTTCAGTACCCAAGTCATACAGGCAGTCTCTGGAATCCCCTCCTAACAGCTAAAGCAGACAATTTAGCTTTGCTGTACGTTTGCAGTTTTTGTGAATGATTGTTTCCCTCCCTCTCTCCTTCCTTTTTTATTATTATTTTTTATTTATAAGATAAAGGAGGTTCAAACTTTAAGTGATAAAAAAAACTGCAGCAGTAGCTGGAGGAAAATATTTTCCAATTGAAAATGAACCCAGTGCCCAAGTGTGTCATCTCATTTCGAACATTCTCCTGGGGCTACTCTTCTCCCCTGTGCTTTGTTTGCAATTGAACAAAGAACAATTCTCTCCCACTTGCACTGGTCTTGCTTGAAGAGATCACTAAAAAACAAAACAAAACAACCCTCTGATACCAAATGTGGCTGACTATAAAGAACGGGTAATTTTTCAAGAACAAATAGGGTGTGTGGTTAGTCTAAATATGCCTGGAATGATTTATTATTTTTGTAACAGTTCAATAAGTGCTTGACTTTGATGTGGAGGTTTTAGGTGGAGAAAAAAAGGTGGCAATTTTAACCACAGAGAAATGGCCCCATGCTCTTGGCACTCAGCAAAAGGTGACGGAAAATATATTCAGAATTCTGGATTGTCTTACACATAGGCAAAGTAATTACATACTTACATAGTGAGAATTTTTTTCCAAGGGATGTGGAAAGGTCCACTGTCCACAAAGATCCTTTGCCCTGGTCTTTATAACACTATCTTGCCCACCTATCTGACTTGAAATTCCCACCACTAGAATAAATAAAAAGGTTAAACAACAGAAACAGTGACTAATGCAGGGAAGTAAAAGCAGACAGTATCTCCAAAAATCTTCAATTAAAATGCACATATTATCTGAAAAGATGTTCTTTTCTTCCCCCATTAGCCCAGATTGATCCATGAGATGAATTAAATCTAACTCCTTAGAACCTCTGGTGATGAGCTAAAAGAACAACAAATTCCAGTGGGGGAAAAAGTCAAGGAATCAGCCCTTGGGTTGGAGGAACGTGACATGAAGCTTCAGAGATAGAAAGTGCGAGCCAAACTAGGGGCATGAGTGCCTATATAGGGGAAAGGGAAAGGGACATCCAAGAGGAAAGGACTCATGGAAAATTTTACCCATTTGGCAAAAGGCAAAATCCCAGAATGAGATTAAGGAATGGCTAATGGTTTGGCTGTGAAAGGAAATGAGTAAAATAAGACTGGAAGAATAGGTTAGAATCAGATTATGAAGAGCTTTAAATGTCAGACAAAGATTTTTTTTTTATTCCTCAGATAATGAATAACTATTTTTGAGCATTGTGAAGATTATTTTAATAGTTCTGTGAAGGATGGATTAGAGAGAAAGGAGACTGAGGGCAGAAAACCAATTAAGAGGCTATAATATTAATTCAGATGAGAGGAAGTGAGGAACCTGAACTATGCTAGGTGCAATGTGAGTGGAGAAAAAGGAATGGATATTGAAAGGACTTGGCAGCTGACTGGATGTAGAAACTGAGGACCAGGGTAGAGACAAAGATGACTCCAAATTGTCAAGTCAGCAACAGAAATAGGAAAAGTTGGGTGATGAGTCAAATGGACTTTGGAGAAAAAATGACCAGTTGAGTTTGAGTTGCCAACAGTACAACACACAGTTGGAAATGCAGGTATAAAGGTCAAGGAAGAAACCACGGCTGTAAATACAGACTTCAGGTCATCAGAATAGAGAGATCATTGAAGTCATGGGAGTGATTGAGATCATCAAAGGGCAGAATGTACACAGAAGGCCAATGACAGAATCTTAGGGGATACCTACTAAGGTGGGAAAACAGGAAAAAATGAACTTGTGAAGGAAACTGAGGAGTGGGTAGGAGAATTTTTAAAGAGCAATGCCCCAGAAATCAAGGAAAAGGAGAGCACCATGATGGAGGAGATCATAGTGATGTAATCCATAGCCCAGGTCCCCCTGGGTTCAAAGAGATGTTCAATCTTGGGGACAGCTTCAAAAGTTCACTCATCTCTTTGGCTTATTGCTGCTCCCCCATATCTAACTACCTTTCTAGGAATGGGTGGCTATTATCACGAACTTTCTAAAAAGCAATTGCTGAACCACTGAATAACCTCATTCATGCATATGGTTGAAGAAAACCAGAGGCAGAAAAATAATAAAGGCCTTAAATCCTTCAAAGTGGATTCACTGAGTGGACAATTACAAACAAGCTTTCAAAGATTTATTAAATTGATTCACACACGTACTATCATTGGCCTATGAAGATCCAAGCAAGCTTTTTGTCCTGCCTCTGGGACTTGGAAGCAGCCTTGTACCAAGAGAATGATGATCATCAGAAACTAATTGCATTTGTCAATAGAGGACTTACTAACGATAAGAATTACTACTCCTTGAACAAACTGGTGTCCTTAGTGATGAAATGGGTTGTTACTGAAAAGTTTTAAGACTATGTGTATGGAGTAAAATTCCACTGGTGTACTAACAACAATCCATTGATTTGTATTTTGATGGGTGCCAAGTTAGATGCTTTCCAGAAATATGTTGCAGCACTAGCCAACTAAACATTCAGCATGCACCATTAGCCAGGGAGAACTAATGTGTCACAAAGACCACATTACATCAAATCTATAGAGATACTGGAAGGAATAGAAGACATATATATCTATCTAGACAGATACATAGATGCATGTATATATATATATATATATTCTAAGGATATATTTATATTAATACACACACACACACACACACACACACACACACACACACACACACACA
>NW_020954608.1:45544116-45621548 GCF_900497805.2 Vombatus ursinus
CACACACACACACACACACACACACACACACACACACACACACACACCCAGGAAGCTGAGCTCCAGTCAAATGAAAGTGCAGCAAAGAGTTTGGTACATTCAACAGTGAGAAAGATGGACTGGAGTAGGGAGACACTTGAGGCAAAGAGACCAACCAACCGCACTGAAGCTGGCGTGAGGGGTTGAGAGCCTCCACCAGGGTGTGACAATGTCATAAGAGAAAAGGGAGCATATACAAAAGACATTATGGGGGTAGAATTCCCAATACTTGACTACTAGTTAGATAGGAGGAGTCATTTGGAAAGAGGAGTTGAGGATGATACCAAGAATGCTAGACTAGGTTACTGAGAGGGTAATAAGGAAGTTTGCAAATCAATGTAGAGATGATACTTGAATTCACGGGAGCCAATAAAATTACCATGTGCAACATATACATAAAGAAGAGAAGGGTTCATAAAAAAAGAGAAAAGAGTTATCAAATATGACCTGGATAGAAATTCAGCAAAGGACACTGAGAAGGAGTGATCAAGTAAGTAGAAGGAGAACCAGAAGGAAAAAAGAAATCTGGAGAGAAGATACAACGTTAAAAGCTGCAAAGATGTCAAGGATTAAGACTGAGAAAAGGCTGTTAGATTTGACAATTAAGAGATCGTTAGTAACTTTGGAAAGAGCAGTCTTCAGTTGAATGATGAAGTTAGAAGCCAAACTTGAAAGAGTTAATGAGAGGAAGTAGAGGCATTTACTATAAATAGCCTTCTCAACGAGTTAGCCACAAACAAGAGGAGAAACGTGAAACAATAGTTAGCAGGGACAGATGGATTAAGTGAGGGATTTGTGAAGATATAGAGACATGGACTTCTTTCTAGACAGTAGGGAATCTGGGGTGGGGATCCCTTTTTAGAGACAAAAGGCACTTTTTCAACTAAGCTGAACTGGAGCCTAAGCCAAGGAAAACAAAGTGGGGTGGGCACTGTTTGACTTTCTCAAGACTTGAAAAAACTACCTGAGACACTCTTTGATTATTTCCCTTTGGGAAAAGAAAGCAATGAGTCTAGAAACACAGCATTGCAGGAAAATAAAAACCGCTGCTTCAGTGAGAAACTTGGGGCTTTCCCAGCACATTTTGAACTAACTCCTATGAGTAGGGAGGGCAGAGACAGGAGAAGAATAAGAATGCCTCATAAAGCCAGTAACATATTAGTGAAAGTTTCACCTGAGTATGTGTGGTTTAGAAAATCAAAATTACCATATCAAGCCAGTACCTCAATTCACCATTCATTTATTCATTCAACAAACATTTATTAAGCACCTACTATGTTCCAGGCACTATTCTAAAAGCTGGGGATATAATTTTTTTTAAAAAAGGCAGTCCCTGCCTTCAAGGAGCTTAAAATCTAAAGAAGGAAGACAACATACAAAAGGAAGCTGAAAAGAGGGGGGAGGAAGGTATTCAATATGAGAACATGGTGAAGAAGTCAAAACAGTCCCAAAATAGTGCAGGTAGATAAGAAATTCAGAGATGTTTGAACTGAACTCCCTCCTTAAATGGAATTTTGGAATTCATAGCCCTGTGCTCCAAAAGGGCAAAGGGTAGTGTTGAAGTAGAATACCAAGAATGATGATATCCCGCAGGATGATGAAGTTTTCCCAGTAATGAGCTTCCTGAGGCATGGTAAAATCAGAAAAGCCCCATAATACTGCAACCAGGTAAGAAATAAGCTTTCCCCCAGACACTTGACATTTACTAGCTGTGTGACCCTGGGCAAGTCACTTAACCCCAACAGTCTCACAAAAATAAAGAAAGAAGCCTTCCCTACTGGTTAGATTATTTTATGTAGCAAAAGTAAGGGTCGGATGCCTACTTCACAGATTGTACTTGTACCCCCAGAATTCATTTTTTCTGGTTTCAATCTTACTCTAATCCCAATATACTATGGAAAATAACAAGGTAGCTGAGTCCCAAACAAGGTTTCCTAAACTTTGGAAGCAAATAAGGGAAATGTGAGCCAGAGGGGCACCCACATATTTTTTACAAGATACAATCCAAAAGGGGCAGGGTAAGGTATTCCTATATCACAGATTCTAAAATTCTACCCTTTGAGATTACTGCTATTTAATCTTGAAGACATTTTGGTGATTGAGTTCTCTATTAAAATCTAACCACTCCCAGTAGGGGGTAGCACCTTAAGTCATTATTAGTTAACACCTTAGTGGGCATTATTAGTTTAATAGCTAGCTAGGCATGGAGAGAAGGGGCAAAGGAGAAAGAAGGAGTTGTTAATAGGAGAAGGTGGAAGAATGCCAACTTTGCTAAGATCTGTCCTGGATGTCAATCCTTGCACAGAATTGTGTGCTTTTCCAACTTGGGTCCCCCGTGATTTATGCATAAAGCCTGGTCCTATACTTATAGCCATGAAAGCAGCTCCTATTCAGGGGGTAGAAGTAGATAGTTAATTGAGCAAGACAGGAAAAGCAAACCTGAGGAGATTAATAAATATTAGCAATTGAAAGGCAGTTACAACACTTAAATGCACATTTAGCACAAGTACACATACAGCACTTTTTTATTTGTAAATTTATTTATTTTATTTTTATTAATTTTAGTTTTCAACATTCACTTCCATAAGCTTTTGAGTTTTAAATTTTCTCCCCCTCCCTCCCCCACTTCCCTTCCTAAGATGGCATGCAATCTGATATAGGATCTACATATACATTCCTATTAAACATATTTTCACATTAGTTATGTTGTAAAGTAGAATGAGAACCAATAGGAGGAACCACAAGAAAGAAGAAACAAAACAAAACAAAAGAGGGGAAAAAAGAGCAAATAGTATGCTTCAATCTGCATTCAAACTCCGTAGTTCTTTCTCTGGGTGTGGATAATATTTTCCATCATGAGACTTTTGGAGATGTCTTAGATCCTTGCACTACTGAGAAGAGCTAAGTCTATCAAAGTTAGTCATCGCACAGTGTGGCTGTTACTGTGTACAACGATCTCCTGATTCTGCTCACTTCACTCAGCATCAGTCCATACAAGTCTTTCCACGTTTTTCTGAAGTCTGCCTGCTCATCATTTCTTATAACACAATAGCATTCCATTACATTCATACATCACAGATTGTTCAGCTATTCCCCAATTGATGGGCATCCCCTCAATTTCCAATTCTTTGCCACATATAGAGCTGCTATAAATATTTTTGTAACAGCACTTTTTAAAGTCTTAAATTCTACCATATTCTTATACTCCTTATACTTATAATATATATTCATCAAAAGAAGATTCAAGTGTGATACATTGAAAAGTGTATCAATTCAGAAATGGGGGGGGATCAGTGTTTATCAATGAAAGAAAGTAATTTCAAAGTAAGAACTTAATGGAAGGGGGGAGATGGATGGGACCATGAAAGATTAATATAAAGGTAATTTAAATGCTAAATTGCATATTCAATTTTATAAGCAAACATAAAATGATTATTCATTAAAGATAATTGATAATAGGCACTCACAAAATAAGTGTGACTCTACAAACAATTCTGTGGGAATATTAATGCTAGAACCATTAACCATCATTCTCAGTATATCATTTCAACAAACAGTAGATATTAAGTGCCTATGTGAAAAGTTAGCTCTAGGTACTAAATGCTAAAGATATAAAGATAGATAAAGAGGAAAGGAACAAGCAGTTGTTTAAGTACCTACTATGTGTTGGGTATTGTGCTAAGTGCATTACAAATATTATCCCAAGGAGAATATAACTAAATAATATATACACAAATACAAGGAAGCATGAGATAAGTACAAAGTTAAGATCCAGGTAAAGTGCTATCAAAAATTAGGGGAAGGAGAGACCACTTTAACTTGGATTGGGAGAAGAGGAAGAGCAGCCTCATGGCTTGAAGAAGGTATTTATTAGAGAAGATGCTTGAAGCAAATCTTGAAGGAAGGGAAGGACTTCAACAGACTATGATTGGGAAATTCATCATAAGTAGAAACGACAAAAGTAGAAAAGGCATGGAGTCCAAATGGGCCTCTAAGATTGAATAAAAACAAATTTTTAATGGAAAATATGTGAGTTGATAGTATATTTCTATGGGTTGGGTTTAGTTAGGTAATTTTTTGAGCATGCCTGGTTTTATCAATTGTTAAGATGCTTCAACATAGCATCAGAAAGGTGAAAATGTGTCTTTTGTAACACTGATCACCAGAAGAAGCCATTAAAAGCCACTGGTTATTTTATTTTTCTATTCCTATTCTAGCAATTTTGAAAAAAGAAAGAAAGAAAGAAAAGGCATGGAGATGGGACAAGGCAAGACTATAAAGTTCAAGTTGCAAGGGACTTTAGAATTTGTCTTGTCCAATATCCTTATTTTACAGACAAGGAAGCTGAGATCATAGAGGTTAAGTGATTTGCCCAAGGTCACACATGTAGTAAGTAGCAGGCAAGCTTAGAAGTCAGATCCTCAGAATCAAGATTCAACACTTTTTCCACTGAACCACAGTTTTTCCCATCCTTTCCCTATTCTCACACAGAAACACTGCAACAGAGGAGTATAATGGCCCTAAGAAATTGATATGTGATAGCTGATTGTACCTAATAGGCATTTTGATCACAGGGTGATTATTTAATTCTTTCAAGGACTAAAGTAATGAGTTCAATACTTCCTTATTCCCTAATCTTTAAATTCCTTGGATTAAAGTGAGAAGCAAAAATATTCAGGAGAAAAAAATATCAAAATTGAACAATGCTTCATTAAGAAAGGGAAACAAAGCAGTCCAAGTTTAAAGTACATGTAGGAAAGAAGTATGAGAGTAGGTTGTGAAGGGGGATTCTGAAGTATCTTGAATGCCCAGATGAGTAGTCTGTGCTTTCTTTTACTTAGAAAGCAATAGTGTATCACTGACGGTGTTTGAAGAGAATAATAACAATCTATGCTACATTAGGAAAATTATTTGAGAGTCCATGTAAGGACTAGATTAGAAAGGAAGTAGACTGGAAGCCAGAAGCTCAGAAGGCTATTACAATAGTCTAGAAAAGAAGAGGTGAGAATGTAAACTAGGAAATTTCAATGGGAATGGAAAGAAGAGGAAAGATATGTTTGAATTAAATACTTTGTTGGTTCTGAAGGGAGATAAAAAGATATATTAGCCAGTCTTTGCTCTCCAAGAGTTTACAACTTGGTAAGGGAAATAAGGAACATGCACAAATAACTATAATAAAAGGATAAGATAGGAATAAGGACTGGAACTGTCTGATAAGGAAATTCCTTCTACCAACACAGGTCAATACCTTTTGTGAAACTTAGAGTCTTAGAGAGTTACCTAGAGCACCAAAAATTTAACTGACTTGTCCATCATCACCTAGTAATTATGTATCAGATGTGAGACCTGAACCCAAATCTTTTTGGCTTTGAGGCTAACAATATCCACTACGTCACACTGCTTTCTGTAATAAAAGAAAGCATGTGATAATTGTTATGTGCAAAGTACTACAGAAGTTCAAAATAAGGAGAAGTCACTTCTGACTGGGGCACGTTTCATGGAAGGGGGAGCATTAGAGCAAATTCTTTAAGGATTAGTAGGCAGATAGGGGGTAAAGAGAAAGCATTCTAGGAAGAGAATCGCAACAACAAAGACAGAGATGGGAAAACACAAGGCATCTGGAGATGACAGTGAGTAAACAAGTTTGGTTAGAAGGCAAGGTTCATGTAGAAGAATAATAGGTGATATCTGAAAAAGAACTTTGTAACCAGTTGGTTGAGAACTTCAAATTCTGACCTAAAAAATTAGGAAATTATCCTGTAGATAACAGGGGATAATCACACACACACACACACACACACACACACACACACACACACACATACACACACACACACACATACACCATACCACAAAGAATTACAGAGTTGTAAGATAACTCAGAAATTAATTAGTATAAGGATGATTGCCTATTAGGTACAATCAGCTATCACTCATCAATTAATTAGAACAAAGATGCCTTCTATATTCTTTTTAAAAAATCACCAAGCTAGAGACAAAACCAAGATGGCAGAGTAGCAAGAAGTACAGAGAACCACCCTTATAAAACTCCTCTAAACATCTAGAAAATGCAACAGATTGAATCCTGATAGGGAAATCCAACAAAAATTCACTGTGAGTCATTTGTCCAGCCCAAGTCAAGATCTATCCAGAAACACTCAAGAGCAGGAAGAGTCTGGGCACTAGGCCAAGAGGACATCCCAGATCAACACAGGGGCACTACAACCTCATGTATAGTAGAAAATGGGTGCCAAAAGTAGCTTTATTACTCACTATACAGTATTGAGTTACGGATCCAGAGCAGACTGAGGAGGCAACCTGTACCCAGTGATGTTACCCTGGGGCAAGGAGCAGTCAAGGTCTTTAACTCATGTATCATGAGCAAATGAAGTATAGAAGCAAGCAGAAGTGGTATGGGTCAGACCACCTCTTCAAGAACAGAACAGGATCAGAATTCCAGCATCTCAGGCCAAAGGAAAATTTTCAGTTCTGTCACTCTGAACCAGCAGACCTTCTCTACTATTTGATAGTGGGGGCTGTTAGTGGCTAAGGCTAACAGTATTTTACTGTTGCTCATACCCAAATCCATATCAGTTTAGACAGGGTGGGAGGGAGGGCAGTTATTTGATTTTGCTCTACATAAGACCACTATGAAAGAACTGATAATTCTTAAGTCCTGAATCTGAGCTGTACCTGAGATACTGAAATAACATAATACTCAATTCCCCAAGAAAGAAACAAGACCACCTCATACATTCCCTCCAGAAGTGCATAAGACCAGGCCTTAACATCACGTCTAAAGTTAGGAAGTAGGCTGGAAGAATGAGCAAAGAAGAAGAAGAAGCCCACCATAAAAAGCTATTACAGTGACAGAAACACTCAAGTCACAGATACAGAAGAAGAGAATGATTTCAAAATATCTATGAGCAAAGCCCCCCCCAAAAAAAACACATCTTGGGCACAAATTTAACTAGAATTCCTGAAAGAGATGAAGCAAGAGTTTAAAATTATTTTATAGGTGAAATTAAAACACTAGAGAAAAAAATGGAAAAGAAATGACAGTTATAGAAGAAAGAATTGGAACAGGATTTAATAGTTTGGTATAAGAGGTACAAAAACTTGTCCAAGCAACAAACCCCTTGAAAATTAAAAATGGTCTTAGAGAAGCCAATAACTCCACAAAGCAAGAAATATTAAAAACAAAATCAAAAGACTGAAAAAAATAGAGGAAAATGTAAAGTATCTCATAGCAAAAACAAATAGCCTAGAAAACAAATTAAAGAGCAAAAAATTTAAGAATCATTGTACTACCTGAAACCCATAACCAAAAAAAGGAATCTATATACCATATTTCAAGAAATTTCAAAAAAAACTGCCAAAATCTCTTAGAACCAGAATGCAAAGTGGAAATTGAAAGAATCCACTAGTCACTTCCTGAAAGAAACCATAATAGGAAAACTCTCAGGAATGTTGTAGCCAAAAACAAGAGCTTCCAACTCAAAATAAAAACAAAAAATTCTGAAGGCAGTTAAAAAGAAAGAATTTAAGTACCTAGCAACCACAGTCAGGATTACAAATGATTTAGCAGCTCCTTTTTCAAAGGAGCAAAAAGCCTGGAATGTAATATTCCAGAAGGCAAGGATATAGGCTGGCAGACAAGAATAACATACCCAGAAAAAACTAAGTACAATCCTACAGGGGGAAAAATGAATCTTTAATGAAATAGAGGACTTCCAAGTATTCCTGAAGAAAATACCAGAGCTGCATGGAAACTTTGAAGTTCAAACACAAGAGTTAAGAGAATCATAAAAGGAAATAGGGAAAGTGAGAGGAAAGTTAGGGGGAATTATTTCACATAATCAGGATATACAAATAGAAGTCAATCCAGACAAGGAGGAAAGGATGAGGGAGAGTAAATGACATTTGAACCTCATCCTCATCTGAACTGGTCAAAGGAGAGAAAAAGAAGAACAAGAACAAGAACAAGAACAAGAACAAGAATGAGAACGAGAAGGAGAAGGAGAAGGAGAAGAAGAACAAGAAGAAGAAGGAGGAGGAGAAGAAGAAGAAGGAGAAGAAGAAGAAGAGGAAGAGGAGAAAGAGGAAGAGGAAGAAGAACAAGAAGAACAAGAAGAAGAACAAGAAGAACAAGAAGAAGAACAAGAAGAAGAAGAAGAAGAACAAGAAGAAGAAGAAGAACAAGAAGAAGAAGAAGAACAAGAAGAGACAGGAAGAGAGAGATGTGTGCAGAAATACATGAGGAAGGGTAAATTTTTTTTTTTTTTGGTGAGGCAATCAGAGTTAAGTGATTTGCCCAGGAACAGTGATTTTTCCCATGGGAAGAGCTCTCCTCCTCCTCCTCCTCTTCTTCCTCCTCCTCCTGCTCCTCTTCCTCCTCCTCTTTCTTCTGCTTCTTCTCCTTCTTCTTCTTCTTTTCTCCTTTGACCAGTTCAGATGAGGATGAGGTTCAAGTGTCCTCTTCTCTCCCTCATCCTTTCCTCCTTGTCTGGATTGACTTCTATTTGTGCATCCTGATTATGTGAAATAATTTCCCCTAACTTTCCTCTCACTTTCCCTCATTTCCTTTTCTGATTCTCTTAACTCCCGTGTTTGAACTTCAAAGTTCCCATGCAAAGTTTCCAAGCTGGTAAGTTTCAAGTGTCTGAGGCTGGATTTGAACTCAGGTCCTCCTGATTCCAAGGCTGGAACTCTATCTACTCCATCACCTAGCTGTCCCTGAGGACGGGTTAATTAAGGGAGGGATTCATCCTAAACAAAACAAATTCTAAAGGTGTACTAAAAAAAGTATTTGTAGCTCTCTTTGAGGTGGTAAAAAATTGGAATTTAAAAAGGTTTTCATCAACTAAAGAATGGAAGAATAAGTTAAGGTATATAAATGTGACAGAATACTGTTGTTCTATTTTTTTTAAATGAAGGGCATGTTTTCCAGGAAAACAAGGAAGACTTTATGAGTTGATGCAAAGTGAAGTGAACAGAGCCAAGAGAATAATTTTGTAATTATTGTAATTAATATTTTAAAGGAAAACAACTTGAAAGACTTAGGAACTTTGATTACTATAATGACCAATTATGATTCCAAAGGACTAATGAAACATGTTACCTACCTCCCAATAGAGAAGTTAAAGATGCCATTCCTGTAGAGAATTTAGTAACAACCCCACCTCCAACCCCTGGCTATCAGGTCCTTCTAAAGGTCTTTTCTTGTTATATGAAAATTAATTAAGCTGTTTCTTAGTAATAGTTTATCAGTTCCTAACAGTTTTTGTTTGTTTATTTTCAACTACAATTTTTATTATATTTCAGTGAAACTAATCTTGTCTTATTATGAGTTTGAACAATCCTTGAAACCTTGACTTTCCCATAGTAACAGCTGCTGCAATATCTGTGTTATCGAAACGTGCTCCTTAAGATGTACAACTTTTGAACAACTTGGGATAATATCCATTCTTTAAAACTATACACTTAAAAACAAAACAAAAAGAATCAATGAAATGCTCATGCAGGCATGGAAATCTAACATTCAACTAATAAAGAACTAAGTAAAAATGGGGAAACCAACTCATTCCAATTTCATCTGGTCTAGGTTAGATGTTCCAAGAAGAAATGCACACGTGGCTATTACTAACAAAAAATAAAATCATTTTAAAAGTATTGCTTTCCAAAATAATTTACACATGAGTTAAATTTGAAGAGGTATGGGGTGGCACTGGCAGCTAGATGGATTAGGAAAGGGCTCATTTAGGATATGGTGCTAGAACTGAGCTTTGAAAGAAAATAGGAGGGGTGGAGCCAACATGATGGAATCATCAAGCTATCAGACAAAGCAAAAGCAAAATTCACAGAATAAGAGATAAACATTAAAACTATCCTAAAAGAAAGCATTGACAAGCTAACATTAATATTAAACTTCCATGCTCCAAACACTTTAGCATCTAAATTCATGAAGGAAACATTAATTGAATTACAAGACGACATAGACAGTAACACAATAGTGACAACAAAATTTAATGTCCTCTCAGTTACACAAATCTAACAGAAAGAAAAACAAAACAGAAATATAGAATTGAACAAATTGCTAGGGAAACTAGAGCTAAAAAGACTTATATTGTCTTTTAAATGAAACTGCTGAAGAATATCCATATTTTACAGCACCATGTGGAACAGCATTTCTATGAATTTATTAAAATCCAAGATGCAATAACAGAAAGGGAAATGTCACTCAAAATAACTACAAAATATTTGGGGATCATTCTACCAAGGCATACAAAATACTCATATAGATTCAATTACAAAGTGTTCCTTAAGGGAAAAAAAAGAACAATTTTAAATAGCTGGAAGAATATTCAGTGCTCATGTTATACAGGCAATGCTAATATAATAAAAATGAGAATGCCACTAAATTTAACTCACAGTATCAATGTTACACCAATCAAGCAACCAAAGGAATACTTTACAGAACTTGACAAAATTATAACAAAATTCATTTGGAAAAACAGGAAATCTAGAATATCATGCAAAATAAAGATAAAAACTCCCTATTTGATTAAAAAAATTTTCTGGGAAACTGGAAAACAGTCTGGCAGAAATTAGGCTTAGACAAACCCATTATATCATATTCCACAATAAATTCTAAATGGGTATGTGACCTTAATATGAAGTTCATACCATAAAAAATTGAAGACAAGTACATCATATGCCTTTCACAGCTGGAGGTAGGAGATACATTTTTAAACAAACAAGGGATAGAGACAATTTCAAAAAATTAAAGATAACTTCAATTACATAAAACTGAAAATCTGCAGAAATACAATTATTGTATCTAGGATAAAAAGGGAAATGGCCAAATAGAAAAAGTGTTTGTATTAAATTTCTCAGATAATGGTTTGATATCTAAAATATATAGATCATAAAGATACATATCTGCATATGCATGTGCAAAAATTAATATATATATATAATATGCATACACATACATGTGTCCAAAAGTCATTCCCTAACATGTAAGTAGGGAACAGAAATGAACAAAGCTATCAAAAGAACTGCCAACTATAAACAAACAAATGAATTATATTTTTAAAGCACTTAGCACAATATCTGACATTCATAATGGATACTTAATAAATGCTTGTTCCCTTCCTCCCTTTTCCATTGAAAGAATGCTCCAAATCATTAATAATAAAGGAAATGCACATCACAAAAACCCTGAGGTTTCACTTCACACCCTTGGTTGGTTGGTTGCTGTGTTTCATTCTAGAAGAGGACCAACATGATACCATTATGTTAAAGTCAAGTTACAGTGTATCTGACTGTGGCTGATCAGACCAATACAAGCTCAGAAAGTTCTACCACAGTTCAGGCACAAATAGTCTATGTGAACATCTGGGGTGGATTCTCTAAATTTGCGCATCTTGCATTTCTTTTGAGCTACTGCAATTCTGCTTTGCTTATAGGGCACAGCACCTTCTCTGATGTGGGCACCTGATGCTGAGCGGTCCTGTGCCAATGTCTCCCAATTCCAAAGTTCTTCAGAGAGACTTTGAGAGTGTCCTTGTATAGCTTTTTCTGACCACCATGTGAGCGCTTGCCCTGTGTGAGTCCTCCATAAAATAGTCTTTTTGGCAAGTCTACCTTTTGCATTCAAACAACATGGCCAGCCGATCAGAGTTGCACTCTCTGCAGTAGAGTTTGAATGTTTGGCAGTTTAGTTCAAGAAATGGCCTCATTGTCTGGTATCCTATTCTGCCAGGTAATCTCCAGAATCTTCCTAAGATAATTCAAATAGAAGCAATTCAGTTTCCTGGCATGGTGCTGGTATACCATACAGATACAGCCATACAACAATGAGATCAGCACAATGACTCTTTAGACCTTCAGTTCAGTAGTCAGTCTAATACCTGTTCTCTCCCACACTTTCCTTTGGAGCCCCCCAAACACTAAGCTAGCTCTGGTAATGCCTGTGTCAACTTCATCATCGTTATGTATATCCCCGGAAAGTATACTGCCAAGGTAAGTGAACTTATCCACAGTATTCAAAACTTCTCCATTTGCTGTATCCACTTAGAGGTGTGGTGCTGGCTGATGGAGCACCTGTGTTTTCTTGGTGTTAATTGTTAGGTTAAAATGAGAGCAAGCAGCAGAGAATTGATCCATACTTTGTTGCATCTCAGCTTCAGATGCTGCACTGAGTGCACAATAATCTGCAAATAGAAAATCATGCGTCAACACTCCTTTCACTTTAGTCTTGGCTTGTAGCCTTTTCAAGTTGAAGAATTTCCCATCAGTGCTATAGTTGACCTTGATGCTGTGTTTTCATCTTCACTGAAGGTGTTTGACAACATGGCTGAAAACATCATGCTAAAAAGCATGGGAACAAGCACCAGCTTTGTTTCACTCCATTGGTGACTGGGAAAGCATTAGAGCTTTGTCCATTATCCAGAAGCCAGGCAAACATGCTGTCATGAAACTGATATACAATACTGATGAACTTCTCCAGGCAACCACATTTTGACATAATTCTCCATAAACCCTCATGACTGACAGTATCAAAGGCCTTGGTCAGATCTACAAATGTTGTGTACAGACCTCTGTTCTGCTCCTGGTATGTCTCCTGGAGCTGTCGGGCAGCAAACACCACATTGACTCTCCTCAGCCCTTTCTGAAGCCACACTGGTTCTCAGGTAGATGACCATCTTCCAGGTGAAAGATCAGCCTATTAAGGAGGACTCTAGCAAGAATATTGCCAGCGATGACTAAGAAAGAGACACCTCCACACATACTTCTCGTGATTCACATGCTACAAATTGGCAAAGAAAATAAAAAATGGGAATAGTCACTGTTGCAGGAACTGTGGGAATATAGACATACTAGTACATTGTTGGTGGAACTGTGAATCAGTATAACCATCATGGAAAGCAATTTGGAATTATGAAAATAAAATGATTAAAATGTATATACACAGAGATTCCACTACTAGATATATTGCAAGGAGGTAATTAATATATGCCAAAATTGTACGACTTTTCATGGTGGCAAAGAACTGGAAAGAAAGTAGATGCCCATCAACTGAGAAATAACTAAACAAGTTGTGGTACCTGAATGTAATAGAATATTATTGTACCATAAGAAATAACAGATATTTGAATACAAAGAAGCACAGAAAGATTTGTACAATCTGATATAAAGTGAAGCAAGCAGAGCCAAGAAAACAGAATATAAAACGTAAATGTAAAGAATGGAATGGAATGTAAATGGAAAGAACAACCACAAAACAACTACAAAGAATAAGCATGGATGCAAATGAGAAATATGAGAATATATACCTTCTTAATCTTTTGTAGAGATGTGAGGTCAATAGGTATGTTATACTGCATATATTTTCAGGCTTTTATGGATATACTGATCCATTTTTCTGATTTTTTTTCTTTAAAAAAATTTATTATATGGGATTGCTCTCTGGGGGGTAGGAGAAGAGATGATACTGGGAGAAGTGCTAGTGATGAAAAAAAAGACATTAATAAAAGTTTATTAGAAAACAAAAAACATGAGAAGCACTGCTTTAGGTGCCAGGAAAAAGTGTATCACTTCTTTGGTAGTTGGGGTGGGAATATATGAGATGGTTGGCTCCTTAGTTTAAGGTGTACATTTTTTCCCTTTTTTAATTAATCCTAAAAAGGCATTTTTTAATTGCCAATGACAGTAAAGATTTGAAATTAAGTGGCAGAAGGAGGAGTTCTTAAGATTTAGGAGGCTCTGTCTCTAACCTGAGAAGAGAGAGGTCCCACTGAATATGTTAGCAACTTTAAATCCCCAGACACCTATAAAGGTCAGAGGAGAAAGTTAAGAGGTATTTTTAGAAGTGAAATAATCATGTTACAATTTACTTTTCTTTTACTTTGTGAGAAATTGAGATAAATACAGACTGAATGGAATTTTTATAATAAATTGACTTAAGAGCCTGAAGTTAGAATCAATTTTTAACATTTTAGGGTATAAACTATTTTCTTGGAAATGAGAATAGTGAGAAATTAGTGAAAACAAAGTTTTTTGAATTTTTTCCAATACAGCCACTATAAGACTTTTTTGTTGGAGGATGGTGTGTTGAATTTATAACTTTGGAATCAACTGTAGAAAACGTGTTGAAAACCAAGAAGGAGCCATGTCCAGGTTAAGAGACAGAAATAGACTAAACAACAATGGAAAAAAATGCCACACTTGCCTCTCTGGGACCACAAAGAGTATCCAGGGCATTCACACTAATCCAGGAGCTCTTAGTTGGAAAAAGAAAAATTTCTAAGTGCAGCAGAAAAGCTAAATTGTAATCTTGGATTTAATTATACATAAATCTACTTCTCCAACCCTGAATTTACCTCTGAGTCTAATCCCAAAGGACACTATAATTATATGATGTCTTCAACTAGATGTCCCATTGCCAGGTCCAACTAATCATCATGGCACAGTAAAAAGAGCACTGGAGGGACAGTTAAGTGGCACAGTAGATAGAGCACTGGCCCTGAAGTCAGGAGGATCTCAGTTTAAATTTGGCTTCAAACACTTGACACTTAGTAGTTGTGTGACCCTGGGCAAGTCACTTAACCCCATTGCCTAGCAAAAATTAAAAAAACAAAAACAAAAAGAGCACTGAATTTAGACTGAGAAGCCCTGGGTTCAGTTTACTATCTATGAAACCTTGGGCAAGTCATTTACATCTGAGGGCCTCTATTTCTTCATCTGTAAAATGGGAGGGTTGGATTAGGTGACCTCTAAGGTCCCCTATAGCACTAAATCAATGATCCATCGGTAATGTCACCATGTAATTGACTAATTAGGTCAGGATGGGAGGAAGACAAGTGAAAGTGATCAATAAATATGATGAAAACAAAGCGATCCAGCAGCCCATCAGAACTGATGCAAGCCAGTTAGACCAGCCACTTCACCAAGAAGAGAAGAGACACACAAGGTAGAGACAGCTACAATGATTGGCTAATATTCACGAGTGCAGCTTATGTCTCCAAAGGAATTCCACTACCCATTACGTTGAGCTTTTATTCAACCTCTAATGATTGGATTATTCAAAGGCAGCTGGGGTTTGTTTCACTCTACCCTAGAATATACAGCTTCTTGTATCTACCTCACTATAAACTGCACAACCTCATAACATCTGTGGCGCATCCAGAACAGGTTCCTGTATCCCCCTTGTATGTCCACTAAATCAGTTTGCATGTTGTCAAGAAAAGAAAAGAAAAAAGCTTTTTTATTGATCACTTTAATGAGAAGCTTTTTCTATGTACCTTGAATCTCTGAGCCTGATTAATATCAATCCTCTTTCCAGGAACTTATCAGGGTAAGTACTATATTATAGTGGGAAGAGCCCTTAACTTGGAATCAGAATATCTGGGGTTGAATCCTGACTCTCCTACTTACTACCTATGTTCTTTACTACTTAATGTCTTTGTGGGTCCATTTTCTTCTCTGTAAAACGAAAAGATTGGATTGGAGGAACAGTAAGATCTCTTCCACCTTTAATAACGAAGTGGAAAGAATGCCAAGTTTAGAGTCAACAACTAGAATTTATATGACACTTTAAGGTTTTCAAAGTGTTACCTCTCTTGATCTTCCCTACAACCCTGTAAGGTGGATACTAGTATCTTCATTTTACAGATGAAGACACTGAGGCTGAGATTAAGTGACAAGGTTACACAGCTAATAAAAAAATGAGGCAATACTTAAACTCAGGTCTTCCTGACTCCTAGTCCGGTGTACTACTCATTACACCACCTAACAGCCAGCCATCTCAAATGACGTCCAATCCAATAAACATTTTTTATGTGCCAGGGACCATGCTAAGTGCTAGGGATACAATTAATAAAGAGACAATCCCTGCCCTCAAGAAGTTTACAATCTAAATGAGGGAGACTACACATAGAAGGAGACAGGAAAGAGGGATGGGGGGAACACCAGGACTACCCAGCATGGGGGCATCTTGATCCTCAGAGTTGAAACCAGGCAGAGCAGCAAGCAGAGTGGAGTGAGTCCAAAATACAATTTCTCTATAAATGAAGGCAGCTTGGTGGCACGGTGGATAGAGTGCCAGTCCTGGAATCATCTATCTTGCTGAGTTCAGATCTGGCCTCAAACACTACCTGTGTGACCCTGGACGAGTCACTTAACCCTGTCTGCTTTAGTTTCCTCATCTCTAAAATGAGCTGGAGAAAGAAATGGCAAAGCACTCCAGTATCTTTGCAAAGAAAACCCCAAATGGGATCACAAAGAGTCAGAACAACTGAAAAACAACTTAATTGAACGTCATAAAGGCATTGGGAAGAAAACTCTACCATCCAGCCCTCCAATCAGAGGAAAAAGGAGGCTGAGGGAGATGGTGTCAATCAAGGCTTGAGTTGCTGCTGTTTGTCCTTCGAAGAAGACCAATGACATCACTGGTGATATCTTCACTTGTGCTTGAACTGGATTTAAGTGAGTCAGAGCTGAACAAAGTCATCAGCTTCATTCTTCCAGAGTCATCAAAGTCTAGTGGCAGGACCAAAGGCAAGATGACAAATTATTCTCATCAACCCACTCTGCCAGGAAAAGTCTTTACATGCTTGGGATAAACATTCCCCTAACTCTCCAACAGGTTTGAGGCCTGTTGGTTACCCTGAACCTGGTTTAGCCCATCTGCCAAGATGATTTACCAGGGCTGTGCCCAATAGGCATACTACAGATTCTTGGAGCCTCAGGTGAGAGTTGGGTAAATCAGGTTGACACCAAAGGTGGATGAGCAGCCCTGAAAAGAGCTTAACAAGCCCTCACATCAGAGATGCTTGTCTTCCTGAATACCCCTTACACCTTGAGTTATTTAGTATGATGAGATTAGAGGTAATGAGCTTAGCCAGAGAGAGACATCTCATTCTTTAGAGTTGAAACCAGGCAAAGCAGCAGATGCAGAGTGGAGTAATTGGTTTCAAATTTTTGTCTTTGCCATCATCTTTCAAGAAATTATCAAGGAAAACTGCCTTGATATTCTAGAACCAGAGGGTAAAATAGAAATACAAAGAATCCACCAATCACCTCCTGGAAGAGATCCCCAAAGGAAAACTCCTAGGAATATTGTAGCCAAATTCCAAAGTTCCCAGGTCAAGGAGAAGATATTGCGAGCAGACAGAAAGAAACAATTCACGTATTGTAAAAACACAATCAGGATAGCACAAGACTTAACAGCTTCTATATTAAGGAATCAGAGGGCTAGGAATGATATTCCAGAGGTCAAAGGAGCTAGGATCACAACCAAGAATCACCTACACAGCAAAACTGAGTATAATTCTTCAGGGGAAAAAATGGATATTCAGTGAAATAGAGGACTTTCAAGCATTCTTGATGAAAAGACCAGATGAATAGAAAATCTGACTTTCAAATACAAGACTCAAGAGAAGCATGAAAAGGTAAACAGGAAAAAGAAATCATAAGGGACTTATTAAAGTTGAACTGTTTACATTCCTACATGGAAAGATGATATTTGTAACTCATAAGATCTTTCTCAGTATTAGGGTAGTTGAAGGGAATGTATACATATATATACACACACATACACATATGTGTGTGTATATATATATGTGTGTATGTATGTGTAGACAGAGGGCACAGGATGATTTGAATATGAAGGGATGATATGTAAAAAATAAAATTAAGGGGTGAGAGAGAATTGTATTGGGAGGAAGAGAAAAGGAAAGGTAGAATGGGGTAAATTATCTCACATAAAAGAGGCAAGAAAAAGCTTTTACAGTGGAGAAGAAGAGGGGGGAGGTGAAAAGGAATGAATGAATCTTACCCTCATCAGATTTGGCTTAAGGAGGGAATAACATACACATTCATTTGGGTATGGAAATCTATCTTACCCTACAGGAAAATAGGGGGAAAGGGGATAAGGGAGGGGGGGATAATAGAAGGGGAGGTATATTGGGGGAAGGGGTGATCAAAAGCAAACACTTTTGAGGAGGGACAGGGTCAAAGGAGAAAATAGAATAAATGGGAGAGCAGGATAGCATGGAGGGAATTATAGTTAGTCTTTCACAATATGACTATTATGGAAGTATTTTGCATGACTACTCATGTATAACCTATATCAAATTGCTTGCCTTCTCAATGAGGGTGGGTGGGGAGCAAGGAAGGGAGAGAATTTGGAACTCAAAGTTTTAAAAACGAATGTTAAAAATTGTTTTTACATGCAACTGGGAAATAAGATATACAGGCAATGGGGTATAGAAATCTATCCTGCCCTACAGGAAAATAGAAGGGGAAGGGGATAAGAGAAGGAGGCAGGGGTGATAGAGGGGAGGGCAGATTGAGGGAAGGGGTATTCAGAATCCATGCTGTCTTGGGGTGGGGGGAGGGGACAGACAAGAAAATTTGGAACTCAAAATCTTGTGAAAGTGAATGTTGAAAACTAAAAATAAATTAATTAAAAAAGAAAAAGAAAAAAGGGACAGTTCTAAATCTATGTTCCTATTAACCTTCACACAAGACAATGCTACCATATTATTGATCTATTTGATGGGGATTGGGATCTGTGGAAGAGAGACTTTGTAGTAATTTTCAGTTGGTTTCTATTTTTCCATTCATATGTAAAGTGAATAGGTGTTACTGGTCTCTGATGGTTAAATTAGATTCTAGCCTCTGATAGATAAATTAGATTCCACTAATGGAGGTTCCCAATAATTAAAAGTCTCTTTAAGTATTTCCTAAAAAATTAATTTTGTAGCTCCAAGAATATTCTCTAGTTTGCTCACTTTTAATGTATTTAGTTGATTTATTTACTAGCTAACCAAGGATCTCTATAACATTGAAACAAAAACATTTATTCATAATAGAAAAAAAAAGTAAAGTGACAGAAAGTAATCATTTTCTGGTAGTCCAGTCTCGTTCTCCTCCACCTGCCCCAGGAATTTTAGGTGTGCTCCAAACACACATGACTCCAGTAGCTGAGGCCTAAGCAATATCTTTCTTTAGCTGGAGGAAGAGGGAAAAAATTGAGAATTTCAACTGAAGGCAGCAACAGCTCTGCTTGGGTCATCATCCATCTTCAACCCCCTTGCCTTGCTGTTTAGCTTCTTTGCTCATCACTCAAATGAAACTCTTCTCTCCAGTTAATAAGGATTTCTTAATTGCCAAATCTGAAGGTAGTTTCTCAGTCTTCATCCTTCTTCACATCTCTGAAACATTTGACACTTACCCAACCCCTCCTTCTGGATACTCTCTCCTCTCCGTTTTTATCCTACCTATTCTTCTCAGTCTCTCTTCCTGATTCATCATCTATATCCTAACCCTTAACTGTAGATGTTCTTTTTTTGGTGAGTCAATTGGGGTTAAGTGACTTGCCCAGGGTCACACAGCTAGTAAGTGTCAAGTGTTTGGTCTGAAGCCAAAGTAATTTTTCTATGGCACAGATCTGAGCATGCCATTTGATTGTTTAATAAAACTCCAGTAGCTCCCAAATACCTTTAAGGTTAAATATGAATTCTTCCATTGAGAACTCAAATCCTTTCACAATCAGGCTCCCATATACCTTTCTAGAGTCATAATGATAATTATAATTAGTAATAATAACTAATATTCATGTAGTGCTTACTATGTGTCAAGCACTGGGCTAAGTGATTTATAATTATTATATCATTACTTCATCACTGCAGACTCACTGCTCTATCCATTATGCTATCTAACTGCCCTTTTTATTCCCCTGCATGTACTCTAGAATCTATCAAAACTGACCTTATTGTTCCTCACACACAGCACTCCATCTGTCATCTCCATGCCTCTACATAAAATCTTTGCTAATCTCCCCTGCTATAAGTGTCTTCCTCCCAACAAAAAATATTGTATTTTTTTGGTGTATTAACCTTGTGTATATTTATAAACTGTATGTATGTCTCCCCTATAGAATGCAAGTTCTTTGAGGGCAGAGACTATTCATTTTTGTCTTTGAATCCTCAGAGCATAGTACAGTATCTGGTATATAGTAGGCATCTAATAAATGCTTTATGATTGATTAACTCAATTCTTAGTCTCCTATGCCAATGTGTAAGAAAAAATGGTACTTGTTCAAAAAGATCAATGCAGATATACTTTCAAAAAATATATACAGAAGCTAAAAACTAGATCAGATAGTAGAAAATGAAGAGTGTGGCATAGTCATAAAATAGTAACAAGAATGCTAAATCTCAGAATGAACTGAGGCTGGTAGAGGAAACTAAGAACAATAAAAAAGATTTTATAAGAAAATAATAGTAATAGCTAGCATTTATAGAGTTCTTTAATGTTTGCAAAGCACTTCACATATTTTCTTACGATCCTCACAACAACCTTGTTGATAAGTATTTTATGATTATCCTTATATTAAAAATCAGGAAACTGAGGCAGACAGAGGTTAAGTAATTTGCCAGGGTCACACAGCTATTAAGTATCTGAGGCTAGGTTTGAACTCAGGACTTTCTGACTCTTGGTCCACTACACCACCTAGCTGCTTCATCAAAGATGGAACTACAACCTTTACTTGAGGTACATGGGATCATGACGATTAACACAGCAAAATTGTTATTTTGTTTCCATTTTCTTTGTGAAAAAGAATAACCTTTTCTAGAGAAATGAGAGGACAAAAATTATGAACAGAGTTGGTATCTTGAGAAATAGTAAGAGAGCATCTAACTGGCTTCGATAAATTTAAGCCCTCTGACCCAGATAAACTATATCCTTGAGTCCCAAAAGGACTGGCAGCCATGAATGTTGAGCCATTTTCAGTGATATTTGAAAGATCATGGTAAACAGGAAAGGCACCATAAGATCTGAGTAGGGCAACAGTCTCCATTTTCCAAAAGGGCAAGAAAACAGAGAATATGAATGATAGACCAGTGAAATTGACTTTAACTTCTAGAAAAAAAATTCTAGGAAATATTTTTTAATATTGTTTGCAAACATCTAGAAAGGGAAGCAGTGATTACATAGAGCCAACAGAGCTTCATAAAAAAGAAGCCATGCCAGACTAACCTCATTTCCTTCTTTGACAGGATTACTAAACTAGTAAATGAGGACTATAGTAGATACAGTTTGTCTAGATTTCAGCAAAATTTTTGTTCTTTCACATTGTTGTGGAAAAGATGAAGATATATGGTTTAGATAGCAACACAATCAAACAGATTCAAAACCATATAGCTAGCTCTATTCAAATAGTAGTTGTTAATCATTAAATGTTGATGTGGCAAGACATCTCTAGTGCAGTGCCCAGGGATCTGTGATATTTAACATTTTTAGGATGATAAAGGCATAGGTGATTTACTTGTCATACTGGCAAATAACATAAAGCTCCTAGGTAGAAATAACATGATGGACAACAGAGTAAGAATCCAAAAGGATCTTTATAAACTAAATAATTGGGCTGAATCTATAAGATGAAAATCTATAGGTACAATATTGCATTTGAGAAGTAAATATCTTTACATGTGCATAATTTGAAAGCATGGTTAGACCACTGTTGTCCTGAGAAATCTCTGCAGTTTTAGTGGTTTGTAAACTCCCTATGATTCAGCAGAGTGATATGGTGGCCAAAAAACCAGGCAATGTAATCTTGGGCTGCATTAAAAGCAGTGTAGCTTATAAGAATAGGCAGGTCAGAGTCTCAATACACTCTGCCTTGGTCAGGCCTCATGCAGAGGATTGTGTTCAGATCGGGGAAGCATTTGAGAAGGACATTGAAAAGCTGAAAAGTTGAAAAGTATCCAGAGGGCAACCAGGACACTGAAGGGCTTTTTGTAAGACTGACTAAAGGTTTGAGGGATATTTAGCTTAGAGACGACTCGATAAATGTCAGGTGGAGGAGATACTCAATTTGTTCTTTTTAGTCCTAGATGGCCAAAGCAGGAGTAATTGGTGGAAACTGCAAAGAGGCGAATTTGGGCTTGATGACAGGAAAAATCTAACTAATAATTAGAGCTATCCAGAAAGGTACTGGCCTGCCTTGAAAGACTGTGGGTTTTCCCTCCTTGGACATCTCCAAGTGGAAACTGGATGACCACTTTCCAGGTATGTTATCCAGGGGATTTCTTTAGTTTATGGGTTGGGCTAGAGACTAGATGATTTCTGAAGTCCTTTCCAACTCTCAAATTCTGTAATTCTGTGATTTCCACAAATATAGAACTTTCCCTGCCATCTTGGTTGACTCAAGGCCCCTGGATTAGCTCTTCCATCTGCATACCTATTTGCTATGATGCTTTGCTTTGTAGGGTTTTGGAAAATGTGATCATCTCTTATTGTTGCAAAAAGATAGGAAGGTGAAACGAAACAGACCTAGGAATGGTTCTTGAATTTTTCTACTACATACACAACTAGTCTATTGTGAAAATCCATTTATTTTCCTTTCACATTGTTTCCTAAATCTTTTAAATTGATTTATTTAGACAATAAACTCTTTATTATTACATTAGCCTTTTCGCTTTGTTACATTAGTACTGACTTTAGTCAAAGCCTTCATATTATGTCTCAGGTTTCCACACATTTCTTGTTATTCTCCCAGACTCCACTATTGCCTCATTGGAGTTTGTTTTTATTTTTTTATTTATTTTAAAAGAATATGCCAACCCTGGAATGAGAGATAAACAGAAGGCACAACAATTTTACTATTTTGTTTTGTTTTGTTCTTTTACAAATACAAACTAAAACATGAAAAAAAGGTTTTAAATATATAGAATTAAACTCTTTAAAATGCTTTTACTGAATTTGTGGGGGAAAAATTTTTTATTGAAGAAGATGCAGTTTTTTCTTAATGCTGCTAGCAAAGGTATCATATTCATCTTGCTTTTATCTGTTTTGACTAGACTATATCATTTTTTTGGTGTCTATAAGGACTTTCTGTTCTACTGAATCATCAAAGCATCACAGCCCAGTTTGTCTCTCCTCTTCCATGAAGCCTCTATTACAGCCCACAGTAATATGTATATGTGTGTGTGTGTGTATACATAGATATAGATATATATAGATAGATAGATAGATAGATATCTTTTCTCTGAGTTCAAAATATTTATTGTCTACATCATTCATTTGGGAAATTATATGACATTACTACCTCATGAAATCTTTAGAATTGCTCTTTTGTGTTATTTAACTCATATCATTAAACATTTCATTTCTGTGATTCATGGCGTCTCAACTAGACTAAAAATTCTTTGAGAGAAAGGATCACATTTTATGTTCTTTGCACAGGGAGCTCTAGGCCTGTGCCCCCTCACACAGTTCTTGCCTTTTCCTGGTGTCTCATAAATCTGCTTTCCACTGTTGTAATATATGGGGGAGCTTTCAACTTCTGATAGAGATGAAACAGTGCTATGAATATCCACTGTACAAAGTTCATAGTACCATGCATCATTTGTACAACTATTGAACATTGCAAAGGCAACAAAAGTTTTACATTAAATTTAAACCCTGAACATAAATACAAATCTTTAAAGCCTTTATTCCTATTTTAACATTCCAAATTTCCATAAATATAGTGCTAAACAGTAAAATTTAGGTTTTATAAGCTTTGTGTGAACAATTGAATTGTAACCAATTCATTTAACATCGGTCATACATATGTGCAGCTATACAATTTCTTTTTCATTCCCTCAGTTTTTACATCTTTACATTTAAAAATGATGGAAAATTCCAATAAGTTATTGGTTACAGACTAGAATGCCATTGGCTTTATATCACAGAGTGATACAACTTTATTATACAGCTTTATTAGTCTGAATTTGCCTTTTCCTAAAAAATTGTCTGAACTCTACCTCCTAGTTACTTTATTATTTTTCAGATAGGAGACAAAGAGAGAGAGAGAGAAGGAGGAGGAGGACGAGGAGGAAAGGGAAAGAGAGGTAGATAGGTATTATGTTATATATAGTATATATTCTACACTGCCAATAAAGCAGCTGGTTGCTATTAATTTTAGCCCCATGAAAGAATAAATCATATTACAATCAATTAAATAATATATACATTTAAAATGTGACCCACTGGTGTTGAAGTCTAGACATTTACTATTTAGTCATGAGACAGACTTCATATTTATTTGAACTGTGGAAAAAATGTCCCAAACAATTCTTTCCAACAAAAGCAATACTGAATAGTTCATTGTGGCAAAACCAAACACAGAAGAAATTAAATTAATATGCCTAGCTAGGTATCCTAGCTATATCTGTTTAAAGCCTACTTGCATGATTCACTTTTCCAATTAGTATTGTTCTTGGTCCAATTTTGTCAAAGACACACAATGAACTATGAATTCTAGAATCAGCTAATTTTCTCAAGTCAATACCAATAGAAACTTCTTGTTGAAAAGCCTTCTGTCCTTCAATATCAAGTTTAAATGCTCTATCTTCACGAAGTCTTCCCTGATTCCCCAGTCAGAAATGATCTTTTTTTATTTAAATATTATATAACAACCCATTTATAACTCTTTTTTATATTCTATGTTGTGTTATCATTAGTATCTGTGCTTCATCTCCCCTCTGAGATTATAAGCTCCCTGAGAGTAGAGACCACTCTATCTTTCCAGTCCTATTACACATTCACTCCATTCTCCAGTCAAATTGGACTACTTCCTTAAATGTCATGAAATTTTATTCCCATTCACATTACTTCTAGCCTCAAGGTCCAACATCCAAATTCTTGAGACCTCCCTAAACTGAGGGCTTCCTCGCATCTCTCTTGTTTATCTATTATCCTTAGTAGCTGATTTTCTGACACCGAACTTCTTCTAATATGTATTATTCCTGAGCAAAAGAGTTGTGTAAGTAAGAAAGATCTTAGAATGTTATCTCCACTATTCCTCCAAAAAAGTTAGGAAAACTATGAGAAATGCCAGTCCAGTTGAAATATAGTTCATTCAAGTTTTATCTCTCAAGATCTGTTTATCTTAAAACAACCCAACTAGGAGGCAGTAAAAATATAATCCCCATTTTATGGATGAAGCAATTGAGGGTCAGAAGTTAAATGGCTTGCCTATATTCATGCAACTAATAAGTTTAGGAGTCTAGACTTGAGCCTAAGTTGGATGATCCCAGGTTGTCTTGAGTAAGAGTTGCTGGTAAAATCTAGCCCCATTTTCCTTTATTATTGTTCTAAAGAGATTCAGATGGAGGCCAGCATGGTTGTGGTGAGAGAGAAAAGGAGATTTGGGTTGGGGGTTTTTTAAGTTTCTGAGAAAAGTCTTTTCTCTTTACATTTTGATTTATCCATTTCCATGTTCTCTACTACATTTCATCTTTTTCAGCTTTTATACTATAATTTATATAACCAAGAAAAGTTATCATGTCTTGTGAAAGCTTAATAAAAACTTATTGATTTAAAAGATCAGCTAGGTGGTACAGTGGATAGAGTGCTGGTCAGGAAGACTCATCTTTATGAGTTCACAAGACACTTACTAGCTGTGTGACCCTGGGCAAATCACTTAACCCTGTTTGCTTCATTTTCCTCATTTGAATATTAATTTAATATTAAATAATTAATATTTAAAATATTTAAAGGAAGAGACATTAGGTTTGTTCTGCTTAGACCTAAAGGGTAGAACTAAAAGTAATGAATTAAAGTTATAGAGAGTAGATTTGGACTAGACATAAGAGAAAATTTCTTAATAAGTAGAGCTATTGAAAACCAGAATGAACTGCCTTGCAAGGTGGTGGGGTCCTTATCACTGGATGTCTAACAAGGCTAGATGACGACCTCTAAGGGACATTGTAGTGCAGACCAATTGGCCTACAGGTCTTCAGAAATCCCCTCCAATTCTGAGATCTTGTGATGCTATAAATAAACAATTCTTTACAAATCTGGCATCTCTTCAACTCCTCAGAGGAATGGCTCAGTACTATTGAAACAATGATAGCTATTTTGTAGGGAGGCAATAAACAGCAACTCATAGAGTGATGTGTACTTTAGGAAAATACAATAGATTTTTTTGTTTTGTTTTGTTTTGTTGAGGCAATTTGGATTAAGTGACTTAATCAGGGTTAAGTCACATAGCTAGTAAATTCCAAGTGTCTGAGGCCAAATTTGAACTCAGGTACTCCTGACTTCAAGGCCAAGTCTATCTACTATGCCACCTAGCTGCCCCTAATACTATAAATTTCTAATCCAGTATATTTATCTTGTGATTATGTCTATGTGTCTTACTTTCACTTAAAATGTCCCAGTTCCCAGTTCCCAGTTCCCAGGTCAGTATGTGGAAGGTATGGGGCAGAGGGTATAAAATTCTGTACCTTAATTCAAGAAGACCTGGATTCAATTCCTGATTTAATACTTCATTAATTGTGCAATGCTAACCAAGTCATTTAACTTCTCTCTGCCTCGGTTTCCTCATCTGTAAAATGGGAACAATAATAGCACCTACCTCACAGAGTTGTTGTATGTAGGTCAAATCTCCAGAGAATCAATTCACTTAAAGAGCAGCAATGCCCCAAAAGTCCTATTGTTGATTTGAGGTCTCCAGAATGAATTCTAATTGACTTAAACTCAGTGCCACTGAGTCTTTAGAAGAACAAGATGTACCTATTAACTGAAGTAATATATGCAAAGTGCTTTATAAGCCTTAAAGTACTGTATACATTTTATTATTATTACTATTATTTTGTAACTTTCTTCATGGCATTATTAAATTTTGAGAACTAGATCAACAAGGAAATCTAATCTCATGAGGGCAGGAGTCCACACTAACAGCCCAAAGAATATATAACAATAGCCGATATTCATAGAGTGCTCTAAGATTTACAAAGCACTTTCACATGTATTGTCTCACTTGATCCTTACAACCACCACAAGAGATAAAAACTACAGTCATTATTAAGCCCATTTTATATATGAGGACAGTGAGTCTCAGAAAAGGTAAAAATACTCTGCCTATTGTTATCTGGTAAATGTCAGAGAAAAGACTAGGTCTCAACTTACTCAAGGTCCAACCCACTTTCCATAACACTAATTTGCCTCTTGATATAGTAAATAATGCTTTCTATATCCTAAATCAGTGGGGATTGGGATGTTCTAGATAAGGTAAGGAGCTTTTCTGATGTAGTCAAAAAGGCTAATAAGTTCTCAGGCTGCAGTGAGAAGGGCATATCTTCCAGGAATAGAGAGATGAGAGTTCCACAGTACTTTGACCTCATCACACCTCATCTGGAGTATTCTGCTGTGTTTTGGGAACCACAGCTTGAGAAAGACATCAGTAAGGCGCAGAGTTTCCAGAAGAGAGAGCAAGGATAGTAAAGGATGACATATGAGAACTGGGTGAAGGACCTGAGGACGTTTAGCTTCTTTACAAGAAAAGATTCAAGGGGGATCTGATAGCTGTCCTCAAGTACTTGAAGGTGCATCATGGAAATTAGACTTGGTCTCTTGGCCCCAAAGAATGAAGTCAAGAACAACAGCAAGAACTTGTTAAGGCCAAATTAAGCTTGATGTCAAGAAAACTTCCTAACATTTACAGGTGCCTTGAAGCAAAACAGGCTGCCTTCAGAAGGGCTGGATTCCCCTTCCTTAGAAATCTTTGAGCAGAGATTGGATGGTCACTTGTCAAGTATATTACAATGGAGATTCTTTTTCTGCATGGTTTGGGGTAAATGGCCACTGGTGTGCCTTTTAGCTCTAAAACTGATTCTGTGATACTAATTTGAATGAACCTGCTATGTTTTTTAATGCATTTTTGCAAAATTTTTGGACTCTCCGTGTAATTTGTTTGTTTAATTACCATTCATAATCCCTTCATTATCATATAAATTTTCACTATTTACTAAGCTTTGATCTGAACCAGTATGTGTTTCATTAAGCGGAATAATTATGTTTTTTTGTTTCTTGTACAGTAGAAAAGTCAGAAATTGAGGCATCCCAAGAAACATGATAATAAAAACAACTCTGCAAAAAGGTCTTCTTAATATTTGTTGATTAAAAAAATAGAATTCTGGTCCCTTGAAAGGCAAGGCTTATTTAAGTAGATTTTATGTTCACTTTTCTCTCTAATACTGGAGCAGCTGAATAATTAACCCCTAATAAACTCATCTTCAGTACGTCTTGACTACAAGTTTAAACAGTTTAGCTGAAATAGGCAATTTATACCTGCATTGTTTCATAAACTCTTGGAGAGATTCCTGATAACCCTCTGGAAACATCAGTTATTGAATTAACTGAATTTTTATTTGGTAGCAAAAAAGAGAAGAGTATTAGAGAGAGAGCCCCTGGATATTTGATTCCTGGTTAAGGGTGGGCTCTGAGGGAAGGGAGTTAATTATCTGACTAGGTCCAATAAGGTGGGTTTCTTTTCTCTTTTAGATCTCTCTCTCTCTCTCTCTCTCTCTTTCTCTCTCTCTCTCTCTCTCTCTCTCTCTCTCTCTCTCTCTCTCTCTCATTCTCACTAGGTCAATGAGTATGAGCAGTTTAATTATTTTCATTCCATCATTCCAAATTTTTTCTAGAAGTGTTTTCATGTGCCTCTTTTTCCCATAGCCCTTTCAAGAGTGAGGTTAGTTTTTTGCCATGCTTTTTTCACCTCCAGGGCAAACAATGAAACCTAGGCTTTGTTTTAATCTGCCTTTTTCTTGTCATTGGGGCAGCTAGGTAGTGCAGAGGCTAGAGTACTGAGCCTGGAGTCAGGAAGATTTTTCTTTATGTATTCAAATCTGGACTCAGACTTACTGACAGTGTGCCCCTGGGCAAGTCACTTAACCTTGTTTGCCTCAGTTTCCTGATCTGTAAAATGAGCTGGAGAATGAAATGGCAAACCACTCCAGTATCTTTGCCAAGAAAATCCCAAAAGGGGTCACAAAGAGTCATACACGACTGAAATAGTTGAACAACAACTTGTTATTAGTAAATAGAAGCCTGCTTTCATATATCCATAGATCCATATGATGGATCCATTATGGATTGATAGATCCATAAGAAATCATAGAGGCTGTCCAATCCAATCCTCTTAATTTACAGATGAAGAAATTGAGGTGAAGAGAAGTAAAATGATCTACCCAAGATCACACAGAGAGCAAGTGACATTGGGAAGATTCAAACTCAGGTCTTTTAATTTCAAAGTCAGGACTCTTTCCACTATGCCATGTCATAGATAGTTTGTGATTCTTCTTTTCAAACAGTTTGTTCCTATCATTTAACCACTTTTCTATTAAAGAATAGCTCTTAAGCTTATATACAAAATGTCCTCAAAGTCTTAGTAAAATATTGAACTATTAATGCTTAAAACAAAAACAGAAACCTGTATTTGCAGCAGTTCTTTGTATATTAATTGATCATTTATATCTGCAAATTGATAAATTATGAAAAATATTTTCCCACTGAACAATTTCTCTTCTTATTTTCTCTGCATCAATTTTGTGGTATAAAAGCTTTTTAATTTTATGCAATCATATGTATCTTTTACTTTTTGTAGTTATCTCATTTATTTGGTTGAGAATTCTCCCCCTACCCATAGTTGTGAAGGGCAATTCCTGTTCTCTAAATATTTTCTGGTATAACTTTTTTATGTTCCAATCACATATTCCTCTTAATTTTATTGTGGTATAAAATAGACATGCTTGTATAGTTCTGCTAAATTGCTTCCAGTTGTTTCAGAAGTTCCTATAAAATATGAAGATCTTCCTTCAGTAATTTATGTTCTAAACTATTGTTGTCAATTGTTTCTGGTTTTTCTTTACCTAGTCTGTTCTGCTACTTTTCCTTATTTTTAACAGTTGCCATATAGTTCTGGTAATTGCTGCTTTATACTATGGTTTGAAGCCTAATAATATGTCTTTTATTACAACTCTTTTCTCACTATTTTCCTTAAGATTCTAGACCTTTTGTCTTTCCAAATGAATTTTGTCTAGCTCTATAAGTTATACACATGGTATCTTGTTTCATATAACACTAAATCTATAAATTGACATGTAGTAATATTGTTTCATGTTATATTGGCATGGCCCAACCATAAACATATGCTATATCTCCAATTATTTGTCTTCTTACTTGTGAAAAGTACTATTTATGTAAGTCCTAAGTATGCATTGGTAGTTTAACTCCTAGGTATTTTAATCATCCCTTAGTTATTTTGAATGGCATTTACCTTACTATTGGTTTTTATTAATACTATATTAAAATGCTATTGATGTTATGTATTTATTGCATATCTTACTACTTTATTAAAACTATTAATCACCTCAAATAGTTTCTTCGTTGATTTTCTGGAGTTTTCTAAGGAATTCATCATGTCTGCAAATAGGCATAATTTTGATTACTCTACTGAGATTCATATCTTTAATTTCATACCCTTGTCATATTGACATAACTAGCATTTCTAGTACAAGGTCAAATAATAGCAGGATAGGGCATCCTTGCTTTAGCCCTGTTTGTTTCAGAAAAACTTCCAGTGCTTTAACCATTACAAATATTGTAAGTATTTGGTTTTGTGTAAACATGCACTAGACCATATTAAAGGACTCTTCCATGCCTATGCTTTTTGAAGTTGATAACATAAGAGTGATGTATTTTGTCAAAGGTTTGGGGGTGGGAAGGGGTGTTTGCAAAGTGTTGGGTTCTTTTGCATCTACTGAAATAGTAGTGTTTTTCCCAAAGCTAAAGTCTAAACCATTGCTCTGCATGTAGTGACCATGCAGAGCAGTGATTGTGGGGTGAATGCCTACCAATGCTCTTATGATAACTGAGAGGAACAGCAGAAGCAGCAGGAAAAAGAGATAATGATATAGTTTTCTGTTGGAATTTGTTTTCTTTTTGTGTAATAATTGCCTTTTGGTGATGTTTCATTTTTCCTTTTCTTGTCATTGGCTTTTTATTGCAATGTTGGGTGTTTTTCTTATGGATTTTTGATGATAAATGGTATCTAAACCTTAAACTACCTAGCTTACCATTTAACTAAATTTGTTCTTCCCAAAGGAAAATTAAACCATTATCATCTGCTTTTAATTATCTTTCCTATATTTCCTTTACTCTTCATTTATTTAGTTGAGGGAAATGATAAGAAGAACTTAGTTTTTCTATAAAGGGAAACATTTCCCCTTCATAAAACTTTACAATATTGATATTGAATTAGCAACAGTCTGGCATACTGGATAGAGGACTTGTCTTAGCACAAGGAAGACCTAAATTCCTGTCCTACTTCTGTCACATACTGGCTATGTGAATATAGGCAAGTAACTTAAACTTCTCAGTAGCCCCAAGCAACTTTCCAAGACTGTACATTACATAAAAATTGCTAATCTGCATCAGTGTTGGGAGTTTCCATGCCAGAGTTTCCCACACTGAAAAAAATCACAGATCTGGACCAAAGAAGAAATTAATAGTTCTAGATTGTTGAATTATGTTTGACGTTTAATCTAAATACTACAAAATGAGGTATCAGAAATAGTCTTCATAGAAAGCATCATGGCTACAAACTGGTCCAAGAAAACTCAATTTATTCAACAAGGAAAACTCAAGCATGAAAGTCTGTTTTGGTTTAAAGAACCCAAAAGTTGCGCTTTATAATTAAATCTAGTTTGTAAAAAGATCAGAAAAGACAGTTCCTAAGAATATCCCTTCAGAAATTAATTTTTAGTTCTGAGAGCTTATGACTTCTGAAATTTTGTTTTAATCTTCACTAATCATAGGATACAGAATGTAGATTTTTCTAATGGGGTACTATAAGAACTTTCATTTCTCCAAACATACTGGGACAATTTGACTTTCAATAAAAATTCAGAATGGTACTAAAATTGAGTGAACATGTTTGTTTTTTTCCTTAACTTGTATATCTTTTTTTTTATTGTGACCCCTTACTGGTAATCGGAATCTTTTGATTCTGAGGTCATCACTGACCTTTCAACACTCCATTATGCTGCTGGGGTATTTTTCTTTGCATGTTGCTATTGTAGTCAATAATCTAGTTAAATTTTCGCTTTCTCAAGTTTAGTGTAATGTTGCTGTGTAGAAATGGTCTCTAAGGGTGATTTTCATCCAGTTTTAGTCACCCAAGAAAAATCCACCAAAGAAATAGAACACAAAGTCTTCTATTCTAGTCCCTTAGGCTTACTCAATGTCATATGAAAAATAGATAAAATGGTAGCAAGCTATTCCCAATTTCCAACTACTCATTAAACTTAGCATGCCCAAAACTGAACACATTAACTTCCCCAGTTCTTCCCCAAGCCCATGTCTCCAGAGGGCACAGTTTCATAACCTGTTCATTTTATCTTCAGCCTTCTGCCTACTGTGCAATTACCACTCATAATTTCTGCCCAATCTGCCATCTTTACTAACTAGGATACTTCTCAAAAGAAGTGGTGGTAAAGTCTCTCTGCACTCCAATTCATCCTACATTGAACCACCAAAGTGATTTTACTTCAGCACAGTTTGACCACGTCACCTCCCTACTCCATAAACTCCAGTGGCTCCCTGTTGCCTTCAGGATCAAATACAAAATCCTATTTGTAATTCAAAGTCCTTCAGAACCTACCCCACTCCTACCTCTCCAGTATTCTTACACTTTACTCCCTGATAGGTACCCTTTGATTCAGTGACACTGATCTCCTGGTTGTTCTACAAACAAGTCACTCCATCTCTTGGCTCTGAGCATTTCCTCCGGCTGTCCCCCATACCTAGAATGCTCTCCCTCCTTATCTTTTCTCTGCCTACTGCTTTCTCTGACTTTAAGACTCAATTAAAATTCCATCTTCTACAGGAAGCCTTTCCCAACCTCTCTTAATTCTGGTGTTTTTCTTTAATTAGTTCCTATTTATCCTATATATGGCTTGTTTGTATATAATAGTTTGTTCATTTTCTCCCTCCTTAGATTGAGAGTTCCTTGAGGCAAGAATTAGCTTTTGCCTCTTTTTATATCCCCAGCACTTAGCATAGTGCCTATCTAGCACATAGTAAGTGCTAGATAAATGTTTATTGACTGACTGGCATGGAGTTACCATCATATTCTTTATTCACCAAACATCATTAACTCTAGGCTACTACTGTCACCCACTCCAAATTACCACTATCACCCCCACCCATTAATATTGTCATCAACTTCCAGTCACTTCTCAGCTAGGGCAGAAATGGTATTGGAAAAGAAATCAATAAGAATAGAATAGTTTCATTAATTAATATTTCACCGTAGTCCTGTCTGTCAGGAATTTACTGGATATCTAGAATATTTCATCTCTATTGAGCTATGTCATCCAGTCTTTTAAATGGTATGACTCCATTAGCAATCAGCATTACAAATAAATTCCAAGAATAACACTCAAGTATCATGAACAGCTTAGCAAAATGAAAACTTTACATCTTGAGGGCCATCAGAATATCCAGATGAGGAATGTGGGTTTTCTAAAATCTGAAGTGTCCAAAAAGTCTTGGACATTTCTTTTTAGATCTTGGGGAAACAAGTGTCAGTAGTCTATCCCGGACTATGACTGGAATCCACTGGGCTTTCCCCACTTACTGTATTTCCCAAAACTTGACTGAGCAGTCTGGACCTGGAACTTCCTTAGGGTTGATTAGCTATTCCTTGTCTGTCATACGGACCACCATCTGATGTAGAGCTACTGCCACTGTAGCCTCATCTGGCCCGGCCAACAATGTCATCAGTGTAATAGTGTACAACAATGACCTCAGGAAGGGAAGCCTCTTTCAGGTCTCTGCCCACCATAATGTACACTATGAAGGAAAGTTCAGATAGCACTTAGGAAGAACAGTGAAGGTAAATTGGATTCCTTCCCAAGTGAAAGTTAACCATTCCTTTGAAGCCAGAAAATGTTGTTTTGAGTATTGGCTCCATACATCCTATCTATGTAATCATATAAGTCACTTAACCTCTCTGAGACCAAGTTTTGCTCAACTGTAAAATGAGGGTAAAATCAATTGTGCTGCCTAACTGATATAAGAACTTTCTTAAAGAGAGGAAATCATGTTTCTGGGCCAAAATTTCAAACACAGCATGTCCAAAAAGGAGCTCATTACCTTTTCCCTCTAAATCTATCTCTCTTCAAATTTCCTTATTTTTTGCTGAAGGGACCACCATCATTCCAACCACTGAGTTACTAAGGTTACAGCCTTCCATCATCCTTGACTTCTCTACCCACCCCCATCCTTCTAATAAGTTGCAAAGTTTTGCAATTCCTCCACAATGTCTTTCCTAATCGGCCCCTTCTCTCTACTCCTACAGATACTACCCTTTTCAGGTCCTCATCAACTTTTGCCTCTGTAAGTGCCTAATAAATGCTTGCTGACATGAAAAAAAAAAGAAAAAAGAAAACAAGCTAACCATTCCTTACTAGCTTCAGCCACAGAAATGGGGGGGGGGCAGAAAACAGCATTGGCAAGGTTGATAGACCCATACTAGTTATTCTAGCAGGGGTGGAGAATCTGCAGCCTTTAGGCCACATGTGGCCCTCTAGGTCCTCAAGTGTGGCCCTTTGGCTGAATCCAAACTTCACAGAACAAATCCCCTTAAAAAAAGGATTTGTTCTGTAAAACTTGGACTCAGTCAAAAGGCCACTTCCAAAGACCTAGAAGGTCACATGTGGCCTTGAGGCTACAGGTTCCCCATCCTTGCTCTAAACTAAAGTTTCTTGGTCTACAACATTGACAACAGCTGTAAAATAGGTCTGATAACTTTGTTCAACTCCCTCGAGTCCATTGTAAGCTACTAGGTACCACATGCCTTCCTCACAGGGTTGTTGCAAGGTGGTGTGGTATAATAAAGTAATCCAGCTTCTTTCACCTCCAACACTGAAAAAAATGTCTATCTTTCACCCACCATGAGGACCTGATATTGCATGGTGTTAACTATGTGCAGTGGTTCAGGTAACACTAAACGTTTTCATTCACAGTGACACGCTTAAAAGTTGCTGAAAGGGCCCACACAAATGCTGAGCCCACAGTACCTCTTGCCTTCATGGCTTATCCTCTGTAACCTCCCCTGAATGATGGGGCAAGAGCTTTGGAGGATACCTCAGAACTGGGTGAGTTGAAGGAATATTAGTTTCCTGGTGCTTGATCTTCCAGTGCAGTTTTACAAGTGCCCCCACAAACTGGACATTGATTGCTTTCTTATCAACCCCATGCTTCAGAATCCATACCCAAAGCTCCCTCCCAGGGTTGATATCATCCCCCTCTGCCCACCTAGCTGGATGCAGGCTCTGTGACCCTTCCCTCCATTCCCATAGTGTCTATTTGCTCTAACAACAGTATTTGTCCAAGCTACAACTGTCCTAACCTTCTGCTCAAATTTCAACAACTGACCAACTAACATTAGTATGGTAATGTGATGGGAGAGACCCAAAGCTAAAGTGTGAAGCCATTTGGCTTGCCAGAAGGCAGTATCTAATTTCCAAAAAAACAGGCTAAGCATGGGGTGTGCCAGGCCTTGGGTGGGTAAGGGGAGGCTGAATAAATCCAATCAATTAAACTTATTTCCTTTAGGAAATAAATTTCCTTTCAGATCCTCATCTATGAGCTGGCTGTGAGGGGAAATTCATCTTTATGAGTCCAGATGCAAATAATTCCCTATCTCAGCCACATAAAAAAGAATAGAGTGCATTTCTCTTTCAGAGGGTTTAACAAATTTAAATGACTCTGTACTTATATCCCCAGCACTTAGCACAGCACCTGGCACATAGTCAGCATTTCATAAATACTTGTTATTGATTGATATAACTTAATGTAGCAAAAACAGTAGAGGACTATAAAGATGTTCATCTCAGTTGAAATACATTTTTGAGGTTATAGAATTTTTTTTAAATCTATTATTCTTTATTTGGGAAACATTGGTAAATAAAGATAATTACAGTGTCAAGTTGTGAAACTTGATTCAACAGATATCACTATACAAGTCATTTATAGAACCCAAATAGTTATTTCAGTGCAGAATTCTAGATGAGGAAATTCCTGAAAAGTTCTGAAGAAGTAACTAACATAAGCCTAATTCTGCAATTATTTAAATGAAAAGAATATTAAAATGCAGGGAAATTCTGAGAACTTGTAATGACCAATTGCCCTTGGATAATAAGTAAGGAAACCTACCTCACTCCTTTTCATAGAGACACACGGGATTATGGGTCCTGAACGCTACATACACTATTAGACATAGTCATAGTGTCAGTTATTTTCACTTAACTACTTTTCTATGAGTAAGGAGGTTGGGGAGTTGGTGCGATTTCTGGAAATAACTTTTGTGTAAAATCAAAGGGCATTGACAAAACAGCATGAAATTGCAAGAAAAAACAATCTAAGCCAGGAAAATACTGAGAGAAAATATAGTCCCTCAGAAGCTTCCTCCTTGAACATTGAACAATTGCTCAAATTTCAGCCTTGAGGTTATGCATTAAAAGTTTATTCACCATGCATTTGTGGACTCATCTAGCTCTTGTCCCTCAGGTGAGATAGGAGAGAAAAAGCTGGCCATAGAGAAAAGACGGCAGCAGTGAGGACACAAGGACAATAGGTAGAGATGGGGAAATAGCCGCTGTGATTTTTATTTCAACTGGTTCTCGAAGGGACCAATAATAATTGCCTGGCACTTTGCCAGGCAAAAGGGCAACTGTAAAATAGATTTAATTATTTGAGACTGTAATCCAAAGCCATTAGAGATAGCCACATGCCACAGTGGACAGAGCACCAGGCCTGGAATCAGAAAAACCTGAGTTCAAATCGACACTTACTAGCTGTGTGGCCCTGAGGAAGTCACTTAACATTTATGTGCTTCAGTTTCCTCAACTGTAAAATGAGGATAATAATAATTGCTCCTACTTCACAAAGTTGCTGTGAGAATCCAATCACATAATATTTGTAAAGCGCTTACCACAATGCCTGGCATATATTAAGCACTTAATAAATGCTTCCTTCCTTCCTTCCTTCCTTCTGTTATATAACAGATGAGTGAAGCAGTTGCTTTCAATGTTTTAAAATATATTAAACTCTGAGAAAAGAACAAAAACAAACATATGTACCAAATATATATATAAACATATGTAAATATGACCATATTTATATATACAAATAACCTCAAAGATTCCTCAATTTCCCTTTGAGTTCTGAAGGCCTCATAAGAAAACTTCTACTCTTAGTAGCAGAAAACCACTGCACCATATTCATATAACCAAAGGCTTAAACAATTTTCCTTTTATTTTTTAAAAAGGTGGATTTTTTTTTCAGTTAACCAAACTCAGAGCACTGTAAACAGTATAGTTTAAAAATAACTTAGGAAACTATGTCTTTTTGAATTGCAATTTTGCCAACACAAAGAAATAGCTCATATTTTTATCTACCATTGCTGGCTGGTTATGGGAACTAGTCAAAGGAATGTAATGATAGCAACATTAACCTTTAACAATGGTTGAGCCATACTCTATCCTTGTTCCAAATCTCCTGTCACACAGCAGATCTTGCTATGTCTGTTGAAAATACCTTTTCTTATAACAACATTTGTGGAATTAATTTAAGATGAAATCCACTTTTACATATGTGCAAGGGGAAGCGTGTGATACAGATGAATGTATATTTCTCAGGGAAATAGAAGGACTAGGGCAAATCATTTCTATCAAGAAGGATTTCCTCCTTAGAAGAGAAAAGCCTATGTGACTGAGTATGAAAACTGGCATTATCTATTCTGAAGAAAGCCTAAAACCCAAAAAGAAATTAGATTAATTGAAAATTTTTCTAGTTATAGTAAAAAATGAAAAATTTAGGGGCAGCTAGTTGGTGCAGTAAATAGAGCACTGGCCCTGGAGTCAGGAAGACCTGAGGTCAAATCCAGCCTCAGATACATAACACTTACTAGCTGTGCAACTCGGGGCAAGTCAACCCCAATTGCCTCGCAAAAAAAAAAAAGAAAAAAGAAAAGAAAAGAAAAGAAAAAAAAGAAAAATTTAGAACATTATAGTGTATGCCTCGATTGTAGTGTCTCCATCTGACACTTAGAGAAATCATGACGATATAAAGCACTGGGCAAATGGGTAGGACAGTATCTTTGAATACTGTAATTTTCAGCAACAGGCTAACATGAATATTTATTTAATGGATGAAAGGATGGATGAATGAATGAATCAATGACATGTTCACATATGAGCCTCATCCACAACATATTTGTTTATTTTTACATTTGGAGAATAAGAATTAAATTATATAAATAAAATAATTGAAGGACTATATCACTTAGCCAGATCTTCAGGGAGCATCAGTGAACATCAGCCCAATATTGAGATATTGTAAATTAGGGCTTTCTTCATATTCTAGCCAATATTTGCCTACTGTTGTTTGTAGTGAAGGCATTTTTCAGTCTCCCTATTGGCAGATACCAGCTAATTTATGGATCAAGACACACAAATTTATGAAGTATTCAACAAACATACTAGGCGGATGTTTACCTGTTTACTGTATGTATATAAATAATTTGTTTGAAAGTTTGGAGACTAGCCTAAAAGAGTTAGGAAATTCAGGTCATAGACAAACAATGGCATCTTTGTTTTTTGTCAATGTTTCCTTCCCAATGCTCTGAGGTTATACGGATAAGGAATGCCTCACAGAAACCAGCCAATGGCATAAAAGTAGCCCACTCCACCCCAGAACGAGGTATATCCTTCCTTCTAGATGCACCTGGAAGAAGTCTGCTGTGCCTGTGTCTTTGGCATTCAGATCTTTACTGACTAAAACAATATATCCTGTATTAAGTTTCACTGAGATATATGTTTTATGAGAGGATTGTCTTCCATATTTCTGATGTGCTAACAGACTTAATACATAAAGAATAAAATTTAATACTAAATCTGGGGGATGAAGAGTCAGATCTCTTATTGAGTGTCTAAAAATAAGTCCTTTAAACCCAATACATTATCTCTTTCCTATCCACATTTCCCAAGGACAATAGAGAAAATGGGTATAGCCCTAGAAGCTATTTTTGTTTCATTCACTTCAATGCCAAATGGCACAAAATCACTCTCTGTTTACATTATTGTTATTGAGAGTATATGGGATATTATAAGCATAGATTCACATAATGTCAGATTTGGAAGGGTCCGTAGTGGTGATATTGACCAACTTGCACCTAAACAGGAATTCCCTAGGTTGTATCATCAACAAGTAGTAATGCAGATTCTGCTTAAAGACTTGCAGGAATGGGAAATACACTACCTCTGAGCCAGCAAATTCCTCTTTGGAGCAGCTCTAAATTTTTAGAAGCTTTTCCTTGAATCATCTAAATCTCCCTCTCTGCAACTTTATCTAATTGCTCCTAATTCCTCCCTCTTCCACATGATGGCCCTTCAAATGCTTGAAGGATTTGCCTCTTAAGTCTTCCTCCTCCAGGCTAAACATAACGATTCCTTCAACCAAATCTCAGATCACATAGTTCCTCATTTTCCCATATTAATCACTTTCCTTTGGACAAACTCTAATTTGCCAATTTCTTTACAAAATGTGATCCTTAGAACTGAGCATGATACCCTAAATGTTGTCTAGCATTTGGGTACTACAGAGCAGGAATACAAATTTTTCTGAGGTTGTTGTATACAACCTAGGAGTCATCCTTGATTCCTAACCCAAAACCACATATATCCAATGAGGTGCAAAGTCTTATAGGCCTCTACAATATCTCTCACATCTATCCCTTTCTCTGCTCCTACAGACATCACCCTAATTCATGCTCTCATCACTTCTTTTCTGGACTATTACAATAGTCTTCTTGTTGGTCTTTCTTCCTCAACTCTTCCTCCAATCTATACTCCACATAGCTGCCAAAATGGTATTCCTAAACCATAGGAATTCCTGACCATATATCTACCCTGCTCAACAAACTGCACTGGCTCCCTTTGTTCTCAAAGAGGACCAAAATGACATCACTATGCTAGAGTCAAGTTTCAGTGTGTCAAATATAAACTACAATACCTGGAATTTAAAACTCTTCACATCTTGACTCCAATTTACCTTCCTAGGTAAATTGACTCTAGGTAAAATGATTCCAAATTACCTTTCTAAACTTACTTTATATTGCCTAGAATTTTACATTGTGCTCTCTATAGTCAAGAAAAAATTGTTATTTTTGTTGCTCCTCTCATACAACATTCAATCTCTCATGTCTGTACCTTTGCACATGCTATGCCCCATGCCTGGAATGTACTTCTTACTCATTTCCACCTCTTAGAATCCCTAGCTTCCTTCAAAGATCAAGTCAAATAGTACCTCCTACATGAGCCCTTTACTGGCATTCAGGCAGGACTAGCACCTCTGGCTGAGCCCTTTTCAGGGCTACTCATCCTTCTCTGGTGTCCACTCATCCCCCACCTCTGACCTGTGGCTCCAAGAAGCTGTAGCATGTGTATATTTATATTTGTTCCCGTTATTTCCTTCTACAGAACATAGTGGCAGGGACTATTTCATTTTTATCTTTATGCTCCCAATATTTGGCATGATTTCTGGCAGATAATAGGCTCTTAACAAAGGTTTGTTGGTTACTTAGTTGGTTCTTTGAACGATTTCTTGAACCTCAGATTATTTTAAAAAAAAACTTTTTCAAAGGGTGAGAAAAACCACTAGAGGTCTGGAAATTGCTATGGACTCCACAGGGAGGCCAGTTGACTCAAAGTAAATGTAAATAATAATTGTTTCTCTTTTGGCCAGCAACCCTGAGGGTCTTTCCCTTACAGTTTAATTTTTTTTTAAATAAAGGGGTCATCCTTTGATTCACTTATTGAACAGGCCTAATCACCGAATAGGCGTTGCCCCACTCAAAGTGAGAACTCGAAAAAAACCTCAGCTTAAAGAGGCCAACGTCTCCCACTGCATCCTGGGCCACCTCCAGTTGTCCTGATCTATAGCTGGCCACTGGACCCAGATGGTTATGGAGGAGAAAGTGAGGCTAGTGACTTTGCACAGCCCTCTGTCACTCAAATCCAATTCAATTGCAAGTCATGTCATCATCTTCCTGATGTCATGGTCCTCTTCAAGAAGGAAAGACAAACCACAACAACACAACCGATGAGTTGAAGAGCCAGCATAACCCTGAGGAGCAACCTACATGACCCAGGCCTACAATGAATTAACCTGGTAGCCAAGATTCTATGTCCTATAAACAACGGAATGACTCAACCAGTGGTTAGGCCACGCCTGGAAGTGAATTTGGTGGAGAGAATAATTAGTAGTAATCATTTCAAAAATGAGCCCACTCTCCCCAGGGACTGAAGTGGTAGAGGGGAGAATGCACCCTGGTTTGGAAGGATGTTTTCATACTTCAGTCCTTGCTATATCTTTTCAGTAAGTATCCTTTTGTAAACACTAATTGATGTTAATTACTTTTTGATAATACTAAGGAGACATCAACTGGTTAAATGATACTGGAGAAATACTAGATGACCCTGGCAAATTATATTGGGTCGGTAATTCCTAATGATTGATATGGGGGGGAGAGGGTGCAGAGCACATTGAATAGGGGCTCAGAGCAGTAGCATTAGAAGACAATTTCAATACATTGGTTTTACTCCTAGAACTCTGAGAGGGAGATGTAGTAAACTGTGCTCTGGAGGACCCAAACCTCCAGTACTAGTTCAAGTGCAAGTTATAATAGTAGCCCCAGATATGTGTTGCACTTCTTTTTCACAAAAGGGAATGGCCACTTTCTCCCAAGATCTCTGTCATTTCTATTTCAGCAACCAGTTCCTCTTCCTTTCTTAGAAGTCTTTAATATATGATCACAGCAATTTTGTTTACATTTCTCCACTTCACTGATTTTCATCCAAATGTCCTTCATCATGCTTTCCCTCACAAGTCCATGGATTTCTACATAAGAACACAACTTCTTGATTCACAATACTATTTCATTTTATCTAATTTTTTACTTTTGAATAAAGTAATCACTTTCATTGCAGAACTTTAGCTGTGGTTCATCTCCTACAAGTCTCAGCTATACTACAAGGATGCATTATTACATTTTTTAATAAACCAACTAAATTGGAATGGACCATTGGGTTTTGCCTGTTAAATCCCTTGGGCAAGGCAACATTTCTGCAGTCTACAAAGGGAGATTTATCTCATCATATATTTAGCCCAGGATTTTTTTCATCACCTCAGTCTACATCTGACAATAGATAGACACAGATGGAGGAACAATTGCCACGTAGTATAACAATGTTCATGCAAGTGAACATCATTTATGATTTTAAGTGAAATCATTCACTTTAAGTTTTCATGTAAATGATACACATACATATGTTCACTCACACACATACACATACACACACATACACACACACACACATATACACACACACGCACACACACACACTCCCAGCAAATTAAGAAGTAGATTGACTCTTTGATTGAAGTTCTGGTCTATCATCTTCTGTTTGAAAATTACATCAAAAAATATGGAAACAATTTATAATCAATTATACTACAAATTAAGAATTCACAATACCCTGTCATTTTTCCTTGTCATCACAGAAACCACTTCCTCAGTACTAACTTCTGTTTTGTGATTAAAAGTAGACTAGCCAGATTTCCAACATATTGACAAGATTGCTTCTTAAAACAAGCACTCTTCCTGTAGCGGGAAAATACAGTGGGAGAAATGTAATGTCTGGAAGATCACTTCCTCTTAATTGATAGCCTAGTCATCTTAATTGGTTTCACTGAACAGTAATTATCAAAGTCTTAGACTGTCTCTGCCAAAATCCTTTCATTATTAATGTCCCTTTCACAATCACATCCTGCAATATCCCACAAATAAAATTTTGGAAGATCCATTCGTCATGTTTGAACCCCTTCTGATGACGAGTGTCTGTGTTTTGAAAGCCAAACAAAAGCATTAACTGACAACAGGGTGTTACTAGACTTTTCCAAGGTCACACAGGTAGGAAGCAGAAAATCCAGAACTTGAATCCAGGTCCTCAGATTGCAAATCCTGTTCTCTTTCCACTACAATAATGCTGTTTCTGTCACCTATGTGACTGCTACATGACAGTAGATGACAGTGCCAGTCCTATTACAGCATCACTAACAACACAGGAAGAGGCCCTTTCCTACTTCATGCCACGTCCTTGCATGGCATAAGACCTTTGTTGGTTCCCAGGGGTCATGGCAGTTTCGAACATAACCAGCTTAGGTCCTCAGATCTCAATCAACAAATCAATAAATACTTATTAAGCAACCACTATGTGCTAGGCCCCAGACATCAAAATGGTGAACACCATTAAAGACCATGCCATATAAAGATCATTTGAAGGACTTCGGCAAATTTAACCAGAATAAAAGACTTTAGGAGGATATGCTGGCTGCCTTCAAGTACTTGAAGGGCTTTCATGTGGAAGACATTAGATTTGCTCTGCTTGGCCCTAGAGAGAAGAATTAGGAATGGTGGGCAAAAAGACTGATTTCATATTCACGTAAGAACAAGTTTCCTAATAATTAGTGCTATCGCAAAGTGGAATACATAGCCTTGGAAGGCAGCGAGTTCTCCATCACTAGAGATTTTCAACTGAAAGCTGGGTGACAATTTGTCAGAGTTATTTCAGAGAGGATTCATGTTTAAGTTTCCTTTGCTATATGACCACTTAGATACGTTACAATTCGATTCTGTCATCTTATTACCTTCATGATTTGGGGACAGAGTGAGGAGTCTCAGGCCTATGTAGATTTCGTGAGGCTTCTGAAACAAGTCACTTCAACAGACTCCTCATTCTGTCACCAATTACCTATATCTCTGTGTTCCCATCCCTCTACTTCTCTTCAGACAGCAGCTATTTACTGCAACTATTAGGACTTCAGCTTTTCCCTATATAGATATATGATCAGAGATTGGGGTTAATTAATAGGTCATATTTGAGAGATATTTGTCTTGATTGACTATCAGTGATTATTAACTTTTAACTAAAATATCACTCTATCTTTGCTCAAAGCTGTTACTTTGTCCTTAACGATGTGGTTAGGAGTCTTTTTGCATCTGACTTCAATTCCTGAGGGATCTGTGATTTAGTCACTGTGGGTGTTTCCTCCACCAACGTATATCCCCAAACAGCTATGCTTTACTAGATCATGAACTGCTATAGCCAAAAACTTCATCACTCCGAAGCCAATTTGATAATTGGCCTCTATATTTTCTTAAAGTTTTTCCACTTTTCAGGGAGCCTGCCTGAGCTTATGATTCAGTACCAGTTTCAAAAGCCCAGAGTCACCACCATACTACAAACAGGAATCAAAGGAGAACATCAGCAGAGGCTGTATTTTAGCAATATAGAATGATTTCTGACTGGAAAGGCTTTGCTAATGCATATACATATAAAAGGTTAATTGTTTAGTATTTTTCCCTTTTTATCTCCCCAAATTAATTATAAATTCTTTAATGACAGGGATCATGTCTAATGCTTTTTGAAAGAAGATTCCATTACATAATCCTTTAATCTATATTTTCACCACCAAGTGGAATGGGGAGAGAAATGCATCCTAAAAAATATTTTCTAGCTATCCATCTTCATTCTCAAGTTTTCTAATGAGCTGTGAATTCTCAAGTCGGATAGTTGGAACACCATCAGATGTCTCTAGAGAATTGCTGAAATCATCTGGAAAAAACTGATAAAGCCTTTCATAGCACAGGGACAACATCCTTTTTTTCTGTAACAAACAAGCTCCGAAATCTACACAGTGATCCTAATATTTCCAATGTTGATTCTTCTGAAGCAGTGAAGTTTATCTGAGGGTTAGATTTTAAAAGGAAATTAATATAGAACATATAATTTTCTTTTAATATGAGGGTAAATTACTCTCAGGATTCTCAAAGAATGACCTTACTACTAATCCCCCTTTTATAGGTGAGGAAAATGAGACTTAGAATAGTTATGTGTCCACATGTGTCCAAAGTTAAGTGATATACCTAAAATCTAACAACTAGCAATTGGCAATACAGGGATTCAAATCTAGGTTTTGGATTCCAAATCCATATTCTTTCCCATATACAATACTTTCTCTAATCCTAAATGAATTAAGTTTGACTTATTTATGTAAGTCAAGCAGAATGATTTTTAAAGTTCAATTCAATCTCATTGATCCAATTGCCCACACAAATATCCCTAAGGTACCTCAAAAATTCAGCATTACCAAAATAAGTCCATCTTTCCCTAAAAATCTGCTTATTTCCCTAACTTCTATTTCATTAAAAGCACCCATCTTTATCTTCACCCTGGCTGCAAACTCAAAAGACGTTCCACTTTAATCCAACATTACACACCAATGAAAAGTTGGGCACAGTGTAGGTCAAGAGAAGGGTAAATTTTGTCCCAATTTTCAAAAATGGGAAGAGAATAGTGTCTGCAAAGTATAGAGCAATGAACCTGCCTTTGATTCCTAGGAAATATCTAGAATGTATCTAGAAGGAACTGGGTCCAGAAAATCTAGAAAATGGAAGGGTGTTTGCCAAGAACCAGCATAACTCTATCAAGAACAGCTCAAGCTAGTCTAACTTCCTTTTTTGATAGTTACTAAATTCATAGATTAAGGGAATATTGTGAATATAATATATAGATATAGCATGAACTAGTCAGATGACTGGACCCATAGAGTACTTGCTAATGGACTGATGTCAATTTGGAAGGATATCTTTATTGGAGTACACGAGGGATCTGTCTTCTGCTTTTCAACATTTTTTGGTTGAAACAAAAAAAGATATGCCTTCTTTTCTAGTTTTGCAGATGATGTGAAAATGGTAAAGACTGATAACGCACTGGCTGACCAAATCAAGATCCAAAGAAGATCTCAAAAGGCTAAAACCAGAGTCAGCAAATTATAGTTCAAGGGCAAAATCTGACCTGTCACCAGTTTTTATGCAGCCAGCAAGCTAAGAATGCTTTTTACATTTGGTAAAAATACAAAAGGACCAGATTTGGCACGTAAGCCATAGTTTGATGGTCCCTTGGCTAAAATAAAGAGATAAATCTAATAAAAATTAAACTTATTAAGGAAGAATGTAAAATTCTACAACTAGACTCAAAAAGCCAACTTCACAAGTACAAGATGGTAGAGTAGAGGCTAGACAATCATTTCTTTGAAAAATATTTGCACACTCAAGCGGATGGCAATTTCAACATGAGTCATGTAACATGGCAATGAAATAAAGTTAATGCTATTCTAGGCTGCTTTAAGAAAGGAAAAGAAGCCAACACCACAGAGGCTCCGCTGTACACTACCCTGGTCAGACTCCATCAGTTAATTTTGCATGGCCCCAATTTAGACAAGATTCACTCAAGCTGGATCACATCCAGAAGAGAGCAAACAGAATAGTGAGAGGTCTGAAGAACATGCCATATAAGGATTTTTAAAATGGAACAGGAGAGGTTATGCCTGTAGAAAAGAAGGTAGGTTAGGGAGGGGGAAAAAAAGTTCATAGATTTAGAGCTAGAAGTCAATTTAGAATTAATCTCATCCAAATTACCTTCTTTTACTGATAAGGAAACTGAGACATAGAGATGTTAAATCACTTGTCTAAGGTAACACAGGAAATAAACAGGAGATCTGGGATCCATGTCCTCCTCACTCTAAACTCAGCCTTCTTTCCACTGTACCAAGTTGCTTCAACTCTTTGAAGGGCCATCAAGTAGAAAAGGGATTTAAATGTGTTCCATTTGGCCCAAGAGGGCTGAGCTAAGCACAATGGGTTGAAGTGGAAGAGAGACGGTTTTAGACACAATGCAAAGACAAATGTCTTAATAATGCAAGCTGTCCAAAAGTGGAAAGGACTACCTTGGGAAGTTTAGTAGTAGATTCTCTTTCATTGAAGGTCTTCAAGCAAAAGCTAGACAACCACTTGTCTAGTGTACTGCAGAGAGGATTCCTGATCAGATACATATTGGTCTAGATGTTCCCTGTGGTTTCTTTTAACTCTGAGGTTCTCTGATTGAATGAACTCAAATATCTTACAACACCTTGAATACAATACATCTCCAGTCATTGTGCCTTTGCATTGGCTATCTCCCAACCCTATGTAGTCATCATGATCTATATTTTGCCACAGGACCCAGAAGGCTCTGGAGGAGAAAGTGAGGCTAGTACTCTGCACAGCCCTGCCTCACTTAAATCCAATTCACTTGCAAGTCAAGACATCGCCCTCCTGATGACATTGGTCCTCTTTGAGAATGAAGGACAAACAATAATCTGTGAGTAGTGGTAGCTGCCCCACTGGGGACCCAACTAGCCAGTTCTAGTTGGGCAATGCTACTCCTTCCTTTCTTCCTTCCTCTCCCTCCCTCCTTTCCTTCTTCTCCTTCTGTCCACGTAAAGAACCATCCCCTTACCTGTGGGTACTCTGCCCAAAGGAATGTAAATTTTTATCACTGAAACTTTGCAAGACATCTTGGAGTTTATAGGCTAGATTTCTTTTTTTATCTTCCTACTTATTTATTCTATCATTTAAAAAAAACTGGGACAATGAACTCTTTTGCCCCCTGTAGTTTCATTTATGATTTCTTGAAATACAGCTTAGGAAATGGAGCTACTTGACCATGCTTCAATTCCAAATCACTCTGGCTCTCACTGATTGGCTGACAATAGATCCCATTCCAAACCTCACATGGTCATTGTTTGACTTTTGATGGCTCAAAGTGAGTGTAAATAGCAATTGTTTCTGTTTTGTCCAGAAACCCGAAGAGTCTTCCCCTCCCTGATTAAATTTTTTTAACAAAGTAAAAGAAACCATTTTTTGCCTCATTTCTTACCTAGCCTTAATCATTGAATGGGTGTTGTTTCCAACAAATTGAGACCTGGGAAAGACCAAAGGCCATGGTCTCCCACCGCATCCAGGGCCATCTCCAGTTGTTCTTATCAATGTTCATCTTGCCAATGGACATCTTGCCAATGTTCATCTTGCCAATGGACCCAGATAGCTCTGGAGGAGAGAGTGAGGCTGTTGACTTTGCACAGCCCCACCTCACTTAAATCCAATTCACTTACAAGTCAAGACATCACCTTCCTGATGTCACTGGTCCTCTTTGAGAATGAAGGACAAACAACAATTCCCATACCTGAAATGCTCTGCTCCCTTACCCCCACCTTTTGATATCCCTGCATTCCTTCTAGAGTTACTCAAATCCTACCTTCAGCAGGAGGTCTTTTCTTGCTCCCCCACTCCTAGCTGCTAAATCCTTTTCCCTTCTGATTATCTTCATATACTCTCTATATCTTATGTGAAACTAGATATTTACATGTTGTCTCCCCCATTCAGATGTAAGTTTCTTGAGAGCAGAGAGTATTTTTTGCCTGTCTTTTCTATAGAGTGTGGTATGTGGGTACTATTTTGTTTGGCCCGTGTGGTTTGCCCAGATGTGGTTCACAGCAAGGCAAGAATAGACATCTTCCAAAGCAAGCTTTAATTGTTTTACTGAAGGAAGCAGGAGGTTGGGGCCAGAGGCTGGCCACTTTGGTCTCCTCAAAGAGAAGAGGTCCTGAGCTAAAATTATATCTATCTGCTTCCTTAAACATTGTTAGTAATGGGGAAGTAGTTTTTAGGTTCAAGCTATACTCCTGATCACTATAACTTAACGGAAAAGGAGGATCCAAGCTATATATACAAGTTTTGACTCCCTTCCCACCAAATGCCAGTTCTACAATGAATATACATAGTAAATAGTAAATAAACTAATTTATCCAAGTCAAGACAAAAATCAGAAAATATGTATATATGGGAGATTATATATTAGATAATGCACAGTGAAGAAGTTCTCCCATTTAGGAATGAGATTCCCAGATCTCACCCAAAGGGAAATTCCTCAAAGTCTCTACTATAGCAAGCTTGGAATAGGGACATAATAGAGATTGCCAGCTCCTCTACATGTCAGCTTCTTCTAGAAAAAGGACTGAAGATAGGTTGGAATATATCATCTTTTCTTTTGAAGCTGAAAGTCTAAAATGATGAGGAACTCTTTTCTCTCCTCCTCTTGCTAACTCTGCCCTCCTCTCTGGCAGTCAGAGGAGACATTGAGTAATTAGTCTCCACCAATGAGGAGAAAGTCCCATATAACCGGCGCTTTGAACCAAGAGTTACATTTTGTGTCTCCAAGCACATAATAAGTGCTTAATAAATGCTTGTTAATTGACTGACCCAAGTTGATACAGTATAAATAGTTATTAACTTCTCTTTAACAGAGCTGGTAAAATTGACTGTACGGTATTGGTGGAAAGTTCTGATTGCAATCAAATAAGATTTTCTTATGTTTTACCCTTTCAATTTAAGCAAATACATATGTATACATCTGTGTTTGGCTTTAAAAAGATATGTAAGACACAAGTTTTCAATAAATAAAAGAGTTAAGAGATTAGGCATACTGCTCAATCTTTCAGATTTCTATAAACCTAGTCTCAAGTAACCTGGAATTTCCAGGAAGGAAATGTTTTCCCTATTTCTTAAAATACCAAGATCAGTTAAATAGCTAGATACTAGAGAATATGCTAGAATTATGGACCATTCCTTAATAAACCAAACAATGGCTATATAAAAAGTAAAAGCTACCATACTTTCTTCTTTCATTTAGAGTTTAAAAATATCCTAGACAGAAATGCCACATTTTTCCCTACAGAGGCACAAGGCTCCCATTGACCTCTCAGGAGATACATTGAGAAGAGAGAAAAACACTGCCCCAAGCATTTAAAATTTAGGAATCCATTTAGCTCTGAGTGAGGGGTGAAGGGAATAAAGTATAAACAGAATCTTATCAGAATCTAGGTTCACTAGCTTTCAATTTTGTGTGAGCTAGACCTTCTGATCACTATTATAAACAGTTCACAGATTCATGTAGACATATCCCTGTGAAGAACATAGCTTGGGGCAGAAGCAGGGGAGGAAAGAAAGGGAGGAAATAATTAACTAAAGTCCACCCCCAAAAAAATCACAATTTACAAAACCATTAACTGTTATTCTGTTAATGCTTCTGTTTGGTTGTTTAAGTAAGCAGTTCTTCCATAATAACTGATGACTTTGTTCATTGTAGTTTTGTGCATATTTCTTTTCTTGAGGCTGTTTATTCCTTTTCTGCATTAAGGCCTTTAGCCATGAACAGCAGTATCTCTTGAGTTCATGAGTTTCTCTTCCAGTTCTTAAATGAAAACATTTCATAAAATTTGTTAAAATTCAAAGTTTTATTTGCTAAGGACAGAACCTCTTATTAATATTAACAGTGTGGTAGGGCATGCTTTTGTAAAACGTAATTGCTTTTAGCGAATCTTAGTTACCAACCTGTCAATGGCTAGTGCAGCCTCTAACAGCAGTTCAATAAAGTTTCCCTGCTTGACTATCTCAGCTCTGACAGATACATCTAACACATCCTAAATCCCTTTCAGTTAAGTGAATTGCCCTAAGCCTCAGTTTATCCATCTGTAAAACTGGAAATGATAATATGTATACTACCTATTTCATAGGAGTCTGAGAAAAAAAATCTTTGTAAGCCTTAAGAACTAGATAAATATGACTTAGTATTGTAACAAATGAAGAGGAAGTAAAAGGTGGAGCACTAAACTAGGAGTAATAAGTTCTGGGTTCTAATCCAATTCAGCTATCAATTTACATGACTTTATAGCTCTCTCTAGGCCTCAGATTCCTGATCAATAAAATAGTCCATAATAATGACTAACCCTACTCATCTCATAATAATCCTAACTCTATGTCCTAGCAATGATATGAGTAGAAAAATGGACTTGTCAAGGTGAAAGTGGTTTGAAGGAGTTCAAAGTACTATAGAAATCAAGATACTATTACTACTAAAATGTGGCCATTGATTTCAAATATAATACTACTGAGAGTGTTTCCTCTGCCAGAACTTTTACTATTAAAGACTGGAGTACCTAATTATTCCTTGAATAATAAAATCTAGAGAGAATTAGTGGATGATTCCCATTCTATAACAAATAAAATGTTCAGAGCACATAAGATTTTCCCTATATAAGATTATGTACACACAATTTTAGTTATTGAAAATTTCTCAATTTGATCAAAGTTATGTTAGAGTTAAACCCTACCTAAGTCACCAATGTAGATGGTAAAGCAAAGATGATCCATAAAATGTTTGATTGAAATGGTACCTCTTCTGGAAAAAACTTTTAGAGAGATTGTCCAGTCTAGGAACCCATACTGAGATATAAAAACATCATTTGTTCCATTAATGGCCAGAGATATAGAAGCAAAGCTAGCCAAGCAACCTCTTGTCCAACTCATCTAAATAATGTGTCTTCACTGATTTGGGAAGCAAAGTAGGTTTAATAAAAGACAGACACAATAAATAATACTGGGAAGATCTTTCATTTACTTCTAGGCATAGAAATAAAGTCCAGTTGGAGTATATGAGTCTGTTTATTTCAAATGGTGTTAGAAAAATGAAACTTGGGGAAGAAACCCCAAACCTCAGCAAAGTTGTTTCAAATTGGATGAATAAAAATACCAAAGTCTTAGAGGGGCTAATCAATTAAATTAGCTGGTAGAAAGTAGAGGAGAGAAACATTAACTCATCTAATTTTCCTAAATTGCTGTTTATAAACCGTAAGGGTCAAAGCTTACTCTTGTGAAGCTAAAAGCTCAGTTAAAAGACTATTTTCCTTTTCTCCTGTCTTTTTTGTCTTCATACAATAAGAATGTCTTCCTGTTTCCTCAACCTTAAGGTGACCCTTTGCTGCAATGTTATTTTGGCTCTTTCTTCAGGCAGCTGCGGTATAGCAGAAAAAGAACTAGAGTCATAGTCAGAGGACCTGGGTTTGAGCCCCTACTAAGCTACTTACTACCTTTGTGAGTTTTGGCAGATCACTTCACCTCTGTGGTCCTCAGTTTCCTCAACAGGGCCAGATGATTTCCCAGGTTCCTTCAGCTCTAAATTCTACGATCTATGAAAGCAAAGAAATCAGGCTGGCTTCTGAGGCCACTTTATGCTGCAATTAATTCATCTCTCTAGATCTTAGTTTCTCATCTGTAAAATAAGGCAGTTGGACCAGATGACTTCTGAGTTCCCTACAGCTCTATTTCTATCTCTATGGGTTTTGCCTCACACTATTTTAGTGATACCCTGGATTGCTCAGGGGTACACCACAGAAGGGGATCTCACAAGGAAAGTGGTAAGGGAATTTCTGAAGCCAGCAAGTTGTGGAAGTCTCTTTACATAAAGTTTTGCTTGGGTTACCAAAATATTGTGACATTGGAACCTTAACCAAATACCTCACTTTATCCTAAAGAGCAATATACAATAAGAAGTTGATAATTATCAAATCCACTGGGATATCAAGGTGTTTTTTTCTTTTATATTTGTCACTGAAAAGAATCACATAATTGGTCAAAATATACAATATTTTAGAGAAACTAAAATAAGTTGTAAGATTTATGTCTTTAGTGGGTTTTGTGCCAGAATTCCTAATCCCTTTCCTCCCACCAAGGACATTAACAGAAAAACAGAGACAAAGCGAGACAGAAACAAAGAGAGACAGAAAAAGAAAGAGAGAGATTGAGAGAAAGAAGAGGCAGAGAAAGGAAGGAAGAAAAGAAAGAAAAAGGAAAGAAGGAAAGAAAGAAAGAAAGAAAGAAAGAAAGAAAGAAAGAAAGAAAGAAAGAAAGAAAGAAAGAAAGAAAAGAAAGGAAGGAAGAAAGGAAGAAAGAAAGAAAGAAAGAAAGAAAGAGAAAGAAAGAAAGAAAGATCTAAGGCAGTCCTATTTGGAAGGTTTTGATTTTTTTTTTGGTCATTTTTTTTTCCTTACTTCCTACCCTTCCTTATTAGAAATGATAACTAAAATATTACAACATTTCAGGGTTGTTAGGATAAGTATCTATTTTTTGAATTGCACACTTGAATCTAATCCAGTATTTCTGAAATCCCTGAAAACTGGGCTAGAAATCAAATTCTTTCATGAGATATTTAGTACTTCCTTCTTTGAGCATGCTGGCTGCTACATCACCTAGAGATGAAGAAATTAAAACAAGCGTTGGGAAAGTTGCCCAAATTTTTTAACCTTTCAAAAAGACATGGGGTTAGGTCTGTTAAGGTCAGTTTCTATTTTGACTGACATACCTCTCTCTTTTGGTCAGTCAAGAATTAAATAAGAGCTAAGGTTATATTTTCCAAATGGAGAATTTATTTTAAAATAAAAACATTTGAAAGGCTAGTTTAAAAGCAAGACCCTCTCTGATTAGCTGCATTATGTAGAGTGAATGAAGATAAGCCAAAAAAAAAAAAAGATCATAATTATAAGGGAAAAACAACAAGTTCTAGCTTTAAAAATATCTACATTTTTTCCTCACTCACGTCAAAATCAAGGACATTGTGGGATGCTGTAATTGTAAGATTCTAGTAGAAGAGTGGTAACTTATATTTAATATTTTTTCCTATCCAGACCCCTGATCTCCTCAGTACTGGACACTCTCTTCACCAGTACAGGTGGGAGCACCTCATCTGAAATTTATAGTATCAAGAGTTTCTGAGGCACTGAGGCATTAAGGGACTTGTTCATTTTGTTTTAACAAAGGGAATTGAGCACTGGTCTTTCTAACTGGAGACCGCTTCACTATCCACCCCACCACAGCTGTCTCTATATATATATATAAGAAAGGGGAAAATAGTACATGTTTTTATAGCGCATTACGTGAAGGGTCTCATTTTGTCCACAAAACAACCCTGTAAGGTCGAGAGTATATATAATATTACCTTAATTTTAGGGACCAAATGGAATTTTTCTGCTGAACTCTAGTCTACTAAGCTGACCAATAGCTGTGACTGTAAATAATAAAGCCACTCAAACATTGACTGATTTCAGTGTTTTACATATGACTAGGTTTTAAGAGAATTTTGGAAGATGTTTCTTTACATAATTTTACTCTTCCATCAGAACTTTCTTAGAGTAATTATCTAGTTCAGTATTCCAAATAGTGAAGATTTGAGGGGGCTTTTAAAAATAATTTTTCTTTCAAAAATAGCCATTTTAACCTAACTGAAAGATTAACAAAAAATCTGATGCTAAAGATTAACTCATATTCACTTCAACTAAAACAGCAAACTTTAACAATATTTCATGATTTTTAAGTGAAAGATTTCAATTGTAAATATTTTAGGACATGAATTTGTAAGTTTAGTGTAAGATAAAGGAAGTTGGTCTCTGATCAAAAGATTTTTCCCTTAAAATATACGGAAAGTTGGTTTAATAACTTACCACTTTCAAACAGAAGATAAAACGAGATGCCTACGAGATTATTTACAAAATAATCATTAAGGAAACTGAGTCTTACAGAAATTAAGTGATTTGCTAAAGGTTACAAGAGGAAGAATATGACAGAGTCAAGACCTTAGGTCTCCTGCTTCTAATTCTAGGGTCTTATTCACTATATCATACTGTATTCCACACCACAAAGCGGGGGAGGGGAAGGGAGTGAGGGACAGAAACACAAATGATCTACAAGTGGAAATATTCTCTTGTTAAATCTTTCCCAAGCGAAATTGAAATGACATGCTTTGTCTCCCAAAAAGGACCAGCCCATGTGGCAGATAATCAGAGCAAGCAGTTCAGTGCCCTAGTAAAGTCGAGCACTTTTTAGATTTGTGCTTTATAAGCTGATTCTAAAGTTTTCATCCAGTAAAAATCCAGTCTCCAGTTCTTGACCTAATTGCTTTACTTCCCTGAAAAAAAAGTCAGAATAGCATTGCAACATGTTCATTTGGGTGGGGGGTGGGGGGAATAAGATATTCTCAGCATATGGGGGGGGGGGGGAATGGACAAAAAGAAGGAAAAAGATATCTTTGTAACTAAGCATGTGAACTTCCTTGAGATAGATTTATTCAATCTTTGTCAAATCTATTCAAAATAAATCATCTGAAAGGTTCTGCATTGGTTCATAAGCAGTAAGGATCTGATAACAGCCTATCTGCCTGTCCTCTGAGGACTAGCCTAGCTCGTTTGGAGAGGTTCTTACTGATGAATTTTTCAGGCCACAGCAACTGGCCGTGAGCATCCACCAAAGCCACAGAACAGCTGCAACCTGCCTCAGAGAAAGTGTCCTTGCCAATGAATTAACAGATCTTTAAAATATTGGAATATAAATTACTGAAATACAAACAAGATTGAGTTGGCAGCCAGAAAGGAAAAAAAACAGATGGAAAGTGTCTGGGAGCTAGCAATCAGGTAGATTTGTAAAGACAGGAAAAATAACTGACCAGCCATCCACTTTGACCGTGTCCTTGCCATCTACTCTGACATCGCTTCCTCCAAATCATTTGTTCATTTGTTGTTTGACCTTCGTTCTTTTATCGGAAAAAGAAAATGAGATGGAGGAAAGGAGAGGGAGGTAGGGAGGAAGGAAAGGAGAGAAAGAAAAAGAGAAAGAGAGAGAGAGAGAGGAGAAAGAAGAGAAAGCAGAACCTCAGAGGCCATACAGAACAACTTTCCATATTGTATAAAAATTCCTTTGTAGAATTGCCGAGAGATATTCATAGCTTATAATAATGAGTCATTTACTATCTCTTGACACAGTTTGTTCCAATGTTAAATGGTTCTAATTATTAAGAAAAAAAAGCTCTTGGGGCAGCTAGGTGGCCCAATAGATAGAGTGCTGGCCCTGGAGTCTGGAGGTCCTGAGGTCAAATCCAGCCTCAGACACATAACACTCACTAGCTGTGTGACCCTGGGCAAATCACTTAACTCCAATTAGCTCACAAAAAAAAAAGTTCTTAACGTAAGAAATTATGTTCCAGCAAAGTCTGACCTACACCTCTAGCATTGAATAGAGAACCTCAATCCTTGAGACTAAATCAAATACCAATCTTTTACAATTTCTTTTTTCATTAATAATAATAATGGCTAACATTTATAGAGCACTTACTATGTGCCAGGCACTGTGCTAAGGACTTTTTCAAATATTATCTTATTTGATCCTTATAACACCTAGGAAGTAGGTGCTAATAATAATTATCTCCATTTTACAGATGAGGAAACTGAAGCAAACAGAGGTTAAGTGACTTGCCCAGGGTCATGCCGAAAGTAAGTATCCAAGCCTAGATTTGAACTCAGATCTTCCTAACTCCAGGTCTATGCTCTATCCACTTCACTATCTAGCTGTAAGTTTTTCATTATCAAAACTAACTTCTTGTAAACATTATGTTTTTTGAGGTATTGTCAAGCTGATTTCCTAAGGCCTCACTAGATTCATGGATATAATAAAATTATATTGCAAAGGTTACTTGAACATTACAGAGTTAAGCTATTATTAAAATGTAACTTTTAAAGAAGTCAATTAGAAAAAATGAATATGATAATTCAATATAGAATAACTTGAACCCATTGGCACTAAGATATGTGCTCAGTTATCTGGAGTCTGTTAGCTAAGATTCTCCATTAACCAATGCTCTCACCATTGTGTATCGTGGTAATAATAGCTATCCACATCTCCAAAATCCTGCTACATACGTGTTCTGGTTCCTGAGAGAAGCTCTGATGCCGTAAGAAGAGGAGGTGTTTGAACTTTGTTACATCTACCTAGAGTACAATTTTCAATGGTTTTATGGTAAAGTAACAGGGTCAAGCAAGGTCAAGCATACCAATGTGTTTCCTGGATGAAGGGAAGTTAATGGTGAAAATGACTCAGGCCTGTCAAAATGCATCCTGCTTCAGTACGCACAATGCAGAATCAAAGTTTTTTTTGCAAATTCTAATCTAAAAAATTTGGTGCTCTGATATTATAGATTTATTTATTTTACATTTATTTGTTTTACATTTATTTATTATAAATTCAGTATCTATAAGATGAAATCAATAGGAACCTATGTATTAGGAATGTTTATCCCAGGATTCAACTCTATTTGCATTAGATTCTTTGAACTTGCTGTTTTTTGTCTGAGTGATGGGTAGATTTGGTGAGAACTTGGAAGAAGAGAGATCTTGTTTCTTCTGCCTTCCAGCTTCAAGACACAACACTTGATTCCAATTCTTTTCCAGGAGAGGTCCCTAAAAGGAAAGAAAGGAGCTAACATGCAGAGAAGCCAGTGCTTCTACCATATTCCTATCCCCAGCTTACTACATTAGAGACTTCAGGGAATTTTCCCTTGTGTGAGATCTGGGACTCTCTCTCTCTTTTATGGTTGAGGTGAGGTATCTCATAAACAGTAGGAGAGTTCATTCACTCTGTGTATTTTCTTGTCTATTTTAATCTACATAATCTCCCTGATTTGTGTTTGCAGTCAGCTTGGATAGATTGCTTTATTTTCTGCGTGCTCTGTATCACTGTGTGACATTTGGTGAGAAAGGAGTCAAGTCTTGGATCTATAGCTTGGGGTGCCCCTTCCCTACTAAGGGATAGCAAGCAAGAGTGGAGCTTGAACTTAAAATTCCTTTCCCTACTCTAACAATATTTAGGGGGGCAGAGAGAGATAATTTTAGCCTGGTACCTCTTCTCTGTGGAGAGCAGAGGGACCACCCTCAAGGCCTCAATCTCTTCCTCTCTATATGACAGGGATCAAAGTCTTCCTTAGAGAAGAATGAACAAAAGAAATTCTGGAGACATCAATTCATGCCTTCCTGCAAGCTTTATCTCAGACCCATGTGGATACACATAACCTACCTGGGCAATGCACGCGCATGCACACACACACATACACCCCATACATATATGAGTAACCAAGAATTTATTCCACTTTAAAAAATAAATTTTTCTTTAACATGTTTGAAGCGCGTGTTCCTAGAAAATAAGGATTAGTTTTATGCTGTAGTACAGTATGACAACAATGGAGGTAAAAATCACTTCTCAATACAAGCAATACTCGCATTGTTTCTTTACAAACCAAGTCTTAGTTACTGAACCTAAAGACAGACAATATTTCAAATTATTAAGTTCTTTTGCTACATGAATGTAATTCACTTTTTTGTTCTCATTTGGTTCTGGGCAACTTCAAGACTGGCCATACTCAATACAAAAGTGCCCATGTTTTAAATGGAAACTACCCATTGCTTTCACCAAAAATAAGTGACATAAAGTAGTGAAAAGTTTAATAATGAAAATAAACAAAATTAACAGGAATTCCTCTAGGCTGAAGGTTAGATTAGAGCCAAGACTATTAAAATGTCTGGAACCCAGACACTGCCTAAGCAGTTCATAAGTTCATTCATTATGGGAAAGAGGAGGAAATGCGGTTAGATACTGCTGTCAGGTTGAAGAATATCAGTGGAGCTTTGCAAAAATGATGTATGTTCTCATTCAAATACACCAAAAGCTATTTAACTTAATTTCCTTTTTAAACATGTACTTAGCCTTCCTCAATTGCTGATGGGCAAGGAAATGCTTTAACCCACAGGACATTCTGCTTTACTGATAAATGTACTCAAATGTAACAAACTTTTCCCATAAACATGTTTTGTGTATAAGACCTCAGATGTGCAGCTATATCTAGGGCATTAACTCCTATTCCTTCATTCTTCTGGTTTTATTTTCTATTCAAAAACTCAGTCAATTCTACTGCTCAACTGCTTGATTATGTATCTCCTTCCTCCTTCTCCCCTAAAAACTTTACCACTATTGCCGTTAGTCTCAATTTGTTCATTCATTCATGGAACTGAATTAAATTCATTGACCCAACAAATATTTACTTAGTGTCCTCTATGTAAAGTGTTATGCACTGGGTAAACACGAAAATAAAGGAGATACAAAAGTCCTAGGTAGTGTGGTAGAAGGAACACTGCATCGTTAGTACCAGCTCTGATGCTAAAACTCTGCGTGACAACCATGAAAAATTCACTTAGCCTCTCTGAGACTCAGTTTCCTCAATTTTAAAGTGATCACTTGATGGTCTGTGTCTGAGGTTGGGGCAGAGTTGCTGAGAACATGGGAGAACAGTGATCCTGGTTCTTCTGTTCCAGCTCCAAGACAGAGCACTTCGTTCCAATCCTCTTCAGAAACCAGATGATATCTAAGAACACTTTCAATTCTAAAATCCAATTATTTAAATAAAGATAAATACAATGGAAATTTTAATATTATAAATGCCTAAAAAGAGCATGTAGCACTTCCTCCAGGGTTAATATCCATCTACCATTCATATTGGTGAGCTGGGACTTCAGGGGGTGGTTGACGATTTCTCCTCCCAGGTTTTTCTTTCTTTGTGGAATCTCCATGAAGTTCCCCTTTAAGTGTAGCTTTCTGCTGGCCTACAAGAGACATGGTCTCCTAGAGTCCTAAAACTGGCTTTCTTCTGGGTATCTTGTTTGTCACTGGTGCATCTCTCAGCTTTCAATGTAATTGCAGCTGACAGTCACTGCTGCTCCAAGGACATTGCTGTCACTCCAGTGGGAACTCCAGGGCTTCTGAGTTTTTGAAATTCATAAGGTTGTCACCTCCAAGGATATGCTGGAGCCAACCCAAACTGGCTGGTGAATCGATTGTTAAATCTTCAGTATGAGCATTTACATCCTGAAAATCAGCAAAGGTTACAATTTGGGGCTTGATTTATTTTCTTTATTGTCTAGACATTAAAAAAGTGATAATGTTAATAATGCAGATGAAACTTAAACGTGTGTCATCTGTAACTTTTTTTTCCTAGAGAGCCGGCTGTTAAACATTTACCAGCATCCCTGCCCAGCGATTATAGCTAGCATTTATATAGTGCTTTAGTGTTTGCAAAGAACATTACATATATTATCTCCTTTGATCCTCACCACAACCCTAAGAGGTGCTACTATTGTTCCCATTTTACAGATGAAAAAACTGAGGCAGAAATAGGGACGGAGTCAAGATGGTGTAGTGAAAGCAGTGACTTCTTGAGCTCTCTCCCAAACCCCTCCAAATACCTATAAAAAATGGCTCTAAACAAATTCTAAAACATCAGAACCCACAAAAAGACAAAGTGAAAAAAATTTCCAACCCAAGACAACCTGGATGGTTGATCAGAAAGGTATATCGCGCAGGGCTGGGAGAGGAATGCAATTTGGCCAGGGCACGCAGGCCACAGCAAACCTGGAGCAGGCCTCAGAGGACTGAATCGCAGGCAGCTGTGGAGATTTCCAGACTCCTCAACCCATGAACGCCAAAGACAACTTAGAAGGTTGGGGTAAAAGTCTGTGTCTATGGTGAGAGAGAGAAGCACAGTGGTCTCAGCTCCAGTCCCCAAACCTGGCCCCGGGGCAGCAATTGCTTCCTGAGCTTCTGGCCCACAGACTGAGGGAGAATCAAGTGGCTGATCAGAGGGGGATTGCAGAGAACTCTTTGCTTTGCCCATGCTTGGATCTAGGTCACAGTTCTGGGTGGCGGGTCCTGGGGTGAGGAGGAGCGCTGGCGTGGTGGAGCTTGCAGTGGCTGTGGAGAGGAAATCCTCCTCACAGTTCCAAGACAGAAAAGAGTGCTTGTGGTCACTCACAGACCAGAGCACAGGTCAGGAAAGGAGTAAACACCTCACCCTTGATCATAGCACCTTGGAAGAGCTGAAAATTTACAGGTCCCTAGAAGCATCTCTGAAAATAGCTGCACAAAACCCCTGAAGCTTGGGACAGTACATTCTCCACACTGGAAACAGATCGCTGCCTCAACAAAGAGTTTATAACTCAAGTAATTGGCTGGGATCATGAGAAAGCAGCGCAAAAAGAATCAGAAATAGGTTATGTGACTTGCTCAGGAAGACACAACTCATAAACACCATAAGGCTATTGGCTTGAGCTCCTGTCCTGGTGTGTTTCCACTGTTAGCATTCTTTTATTGATACTTCAATTCCATTAACCAATTAACATTAATTAGCTTTTTACAAATATATTTATTTTGCAGACATAGCAAGAATAGAAATATGAATATTTTCCCCTAATACCTGAGGGGCATACTCTCCTCCATACTATTTCAATCTCTGGGAACCTGAAATTAATACAGAGCATTAGCCCCACCAAGTTAGCATACAAATTCGACATAGTTATTGGTTGAGTCTCTGTGTCTTAGCGACCGTTGCACTGAATCCCAAGAGTCTTGATCCTAATGCCTGACATGTACTCCACTCCTGATCTGCTTCATGGCTCATTCTCTCACCCTTTCAAAGCTTTACAAGGTCACAGCCATCTCCAATCTCCTTCCCCTAAAACAAGAAAGAACAAATGCCAAGACAAAGAGCCAGGGCCTGTATTGATGTCAGCCTACATGTCAGCCTCAGATGAAGAGTGCCTCTCCCCTTACATCATTGTCTCTCATTTCTTACTAGAACATAGCCAGGTGGGAAGGAAAGAGACTACAAAGGAGAGGCTTACTAGAACTTTTTAAATTCACTCCAGTTCTGGCCCCATAGCAAATCAACAAGGTTCCTTTTTACCATGAGGTTAGTGGACCAGAACCAGTCACAGAATGTTTGCACATGCTCCAGAAGATCATAGCATCAGTCTTATGCTCATATGTACTGGGTTCATTGGCTAGCCGCTCCCCCTAGTTATATATAAATCTATAAATGACTAAATCATCTACTTTTAAATTCCATGATTTGATGATCATGTGACCCTATGATCCCATGAACCTCAAAATAGCAATACTGCACATACTCCAAATTTCTAGGCATTGGCAGTCTACAGACTACACATGTGAAGAAATGTGCTCAAGATAATAAGAACAATAGATAATCTATTTCATAATCAATTTCTCTTGCTTGTTCAAGAGGCATTGTAAGCCTGTAGAGGCCAAGGGCTATGTCTGGCTGAATGACTGTATAGAATCCAATACAATGCTGCCTGGAAACAGGCATTTAATAAATATTTTTCAATCACTAATAATCCTTATAAAACTCCATCTCTCCCTAGGTTCCCACTACTAGGGTCTAGTCTAGAAAGGTAGGTGGAAATCAGATTGTGAAGAGCTTTAAATGTTGGGATAAGGAATTTTAATTTTATTTTGGAGGCAGTAGGAAGCCACTGAAGATTTACCAATACAGGAGAAGATAAGAGAGGAGAAGAGAGAGAGGAGAGAAGAGAGAGGAGAGGAGAAAAGAGGAGAGGAGAGGAGAAGAGAGGGCTAAAGACAGAGTACTGGGGTGCACCCACTGTTAAGGGTAGTATATAGATTTCCAGTGGTCCAGCATTCCAAACTCTGGGTTTACACGGACTAGACTGAATATATAAGGCAAGAAATCATATCTCTTTGGATTGTTTTGTCTAAAACTAAAGTTTACCCTTGGAGATCTCAATATAATTGAGACCTATAGAGCATATCTAATCCTTCACATATGAGGATCAATGGGATCCCTAGATTCTATAGAAGCATTCAAGGTAATGCATATATCAATACAGGTCAGCTTTCTATTAACTCACAAAAAATGCAAAAACACATTAAAAAGTAATACAATAAATTCATAAAGCATACACACATGCAATCATGCTCACACACACACACACACACACACACACACACACATCCAGATACAAACAACACAATTGTTCTCCCTCTGCAGTTAATCCAACTTTATACAGTGACATGTGGAGTTTCCTAGATTGGTAGTACCATCTTGTGTTTTGGACTCCCTTTAGAAATGAAACACAAGGTTTGCTAGAAAAACATTCAAGTGAGTTCTTATTTCACCACTCAGAGACCCATACAAGCATCCAACCTTATGATAACACTCTGAGGGAAGGGAATAGTAGTAATACTTTTCAGAAGGAAACCCATTGTTGGATGCTGGATAATTAATTCCCTTTCCTATCAAACCCATACCAACTGACTAACTCATGGAAATAAGAGTTCAAAGCCCAAGTCTCTTGCATTCCCATACCTTAATTTTAGCTCCTTACTATTCTTCCTGTTTTGGGAGCCATGTGTATAATGTTTTTTCCTGTCCAAGAAGTTATCTCTTTCTATGTAGAAAGTTATATTCTGATACTCTTGAACTTAATATTGGTAGAGAAGGAATCCTGAGGCAAACACTGTCCCAGCAATTCCTTCTCTTTTGGAAGGTTGGATTCTGGGATCAGGTGCTTCCCAGGAAATCGCCCTTCTATGATAGAAAGTTGAACTCTGTGACTTTAGAACATAAGGTTGTCAGAGAGGCAACCCCTAAGGAAGAATTCATAACACTCCTTCAAAAGCAAGGATTCAAGAACTATCCCTACTCAGACCATGTGATTCCCCTCTGCACAACTTCTAAATAGTCACCAACATGTGGCTCCCGTGTGCTTTGCCCCAGAGCAACCATTGACAGTTCCAGAAAGGGGGAACCCCCACATTCCTGTCTGATCCTAGCTTTCTATTGATAGGAAAAAGGGTAAAAAAGGCCATAAGTAGCTCCCATTTATAGGCCAGAAAAAAAGGGCTATGTCCTCTCATAACACCTGTATCATAGAAGTATAAACCATTTATCAACAGAAAATGGGATGACTCCTCCCACAGTCCATTGCACAACTACTTTGAGCCAATCAGAGGGGCCAGGGGAAAACTATACAATATTGGAGCCAGATCCATGAGGTGGAGCTGCCCACACTCGTGAAAGCAAGGTGAATAAATCAGTCATGCCTCCATCTTCTATAATCAGCGAGGGTTAAGCTTCTTCAGACATCTTCCCACCTAGCTTACAGCCTCTGTTCCTTTCCACCAAGCGCCCTGGCCACCAGACTAGGAACTGGGCTAACACCTACATAGGCCTATTGGCATCTCCTCTGCTACCATCTATGAAGCTTCCCCCTCCTCAGCTCAAGTCCTTTTCTATTCTTGCCCCTGAACAGGAAATTATAATAAAATTAGCTCCAAGCTGAAGTCAGAGGGCCTTTTACCATTGCTCCTGGGAAGGGTGGGTCAATCTGCGGTCCTATGACAGCAAACTTTCCTATCCATCAGAATCTCTGACTCAGAGACACAGGCTGCCCGGGCAGAGGTTCCTTTTCTCTGTCACCCCTCCCTACTCCTTCATACCATGTTAATCCCATGCATCCTGTGTCCCCATGCCCCTCTGTTCTCTCCTTACATTGTGCCCCATGGAGCTCCCATTCTATTGCTAACAAAATACCCTTCAAACTAAATCTTTTCTTCTAATGTTCCTTCCATCTACTTTCCATCACAGAAAGTGGGTCTATCCCAGAAAACTAAAATTCAGATAAGCCTGATTTCAAGGCAGATAGAAACTACATATTTTCTGAATGTACATGAAGTCTCTTTCAAGTTCTGTTCTTTTTAAAAAAGACTTGAAAAGATCTTCTGTAAGTATGTGTATCTGTGTTTTTTTGCTCCTAAACAAAAACATCTACTAACCTGACATCAAATTGTGAGCTGTGGTCATTACCATGATAAACTGGCATTGTAAAGTAAATAAGTACCATTGCCACTGTGGACAGATAATAAGACACGTAGGAATAAATTCTTACAAGTATCTTTTACTGACCACAACAATATATGTTCTTTATACGGATAGGCTTCTACCCACCCTGAATACTTACATATATATTTATAGGAATCATATTTATACATTGAATAAAATCAATCTGTATATTTGCAAAAAGTCTCTACCATGGGGACGGGAGTGAGCTGTCTTTGCTCTTACAAGTTTCAGGCACTATAGCCTAGGCAGATAGGGCAGCTCATACAATACTGGTGGGCCACAAAGGAAAACATTTGGAAGAAGCCAATCTTTTCTTTAAAAAATTTTTTTTTAATTTTGAACTTAACAAAAAACAAAAAAAAACATTTTAATATACTTCACATCCAGCTTAGTAGTAGAAAAGGCAGATTTTATAAAGCAATAAATCTCTATTTTTACGCAGTTTGGGACTCAGATCCATTTAAGTATTTTATAAAAGTAAATTCATATCCAGGTATATAAATTTATGAATCTCATACAGCCTTTTTTCATAACTAATCAAAAACTTTAAAGTCCAAACTCATTTTCTAATTACTATATTTAGAGCAATACTCACTATTCATTGAAATATATAAGGGCTGTTGTGGGTCAGGCATGATTCAAGAGGCCAGTAAGGTTCAGGACTGGAATGAAATAAGAAACTCATAGACCATCTGAACAATTTACTTACATGGAAAAGATATTCAGCAGGGATTCAGTACTGGTTCAATCTTCAAACCAATTCCAAGTGAATGTAGACTCCTGGGAAGGTCAAGGCAATGATGGGTGTCTTCCTGACTCGGCACTTCCTGTCATCTGTATGTAGAAATATGTCTGATCAAAAGGGTGTGCTGACTCACTTGGCAACTAAAACATCTGCCAAATCTGAAGAGCACTGACTCTTCAAGGCCTGACCTTTTTATGTCCCAGGCAATGAGAAGCTCAAGTCTTAGGTCTCTGAATCAACCAAGCTTCAGAAACAGTTTCTCTACCTATTAAGGAAAAACTAGACCAACTATTCAATGAAATTCAGTAAATATTTATTAAGCATCTTCTATGTGCCAGGCACTGTGCTAAGCACGGGGGATACAAATAGAGGAAAAGATAATCCCTGCCCTCAAGGAGCTTACACTCTAATGCGGGGTGATAACATGTAAAAAAAATTATGAAAAGCAGGCTATATACAGGATAAATAAGAAATAATTAAAGGAAGGAAAACACTGGAATTAAGTGGAATTACAGAAGGCCTCCTTTAGAAGGTGGCATTTTAATTGGAACTTAAAAGAAGCTAGGGAGGTCAGTAGTGAGAGCAAAGGAGGCTACTTGGCAGGACTTTGGTAGATATTGTTTCTATCATAGGGGCATTTCAGATTTCAATTCACTTTTAGCCTTGAAATTCATGATTTCAATTTTTTTAGACTAAAAATTCAAGAAGACCTTCCAGGTTTCTTTAACTTGTCAGTTGTAAAGTCACATTTGCTCTTCCTGCTATTGGAGAGTCAAAACTTGAACCCACTACTTTTGAATCTCAGTCAGTTAATGCCTGCTACACATATAATTACACTTCAAAATTCCTACCTCTGCTTTTCTATTATGATTTACTTCTACTGTCTGGACTATCTCTTTAATAATTACTATATTTTCACTAAGCTTTAAATCTCCACTGTGTTAATTCAAAATTCTTTTTTTTTCAGTTCCTGATTTTGATCCTCCCATTCCATTTTATAAGTTTACAATAACTTACAAACGTCTTGTAATTCAAACAGGCTCTAAAACAAATTAATGGGGGTTTTTTTTGCATGCTTGTAATATTCCACTGGGGAGGAGGGAAGGAGGAGAGGAGAGGGGTACTTCTGTTAATTCCCAATCTCATACTTCTCCGTTGACTCACATGTTCCTATTAAAACCATTAACTTTAGTTTTCTTTTTCACCACTGTTTCTATCCCTCTTGCAAATTAATACACTTTTTGCATTAGACAATTAATTCTCTAGATATAGTGTTTCTTTTATTTAAATATGTGTTTTAGTACTCAGACGGCAACAAGCTTCTTTTTGGCTTTCCTTTCAGGGTCCGAAGTAATTACAAGTAGGTCTAGCTATGCTTTACTTTAATCTGCTAGGAGCTAAGGTAGCTAGGTGGCGCAGAGGATGATACAACACTGCACCTAGAGTCAGGATGAGTTCAAATTTAGCCACAGAATTACTAGCTGTGTGACTTTGGGCCACATACAACCTGTCTTTGCTTAAGTCTCTCAACTGTAAAATGCAGATGATAATGATTGCCTGCACCTCCCAGGGTTATTGTGAGGATCAAATAAGATATCTGTAAAGGGCTTAGCACAGTACTTGGCACAAAGCATATGCCACAAAAACACTAGTTATTGTTCAGCAGCAGCAGCAATTCAATTCAACAAGATCACTTACTCAGATGCAATCCAATGAACAAATTAAACTTTTCCTGCAAAATACAAAGCATTATTTCATATACACAGATACCCACACTCATACAAACATACACACAGTCCTCAATGGATTAAACCTTCCCTCTAGCTATTTTCTAAGGAGTAAAAGAAACTACTTCCTTGAAGTTTGTGTGGAAAAAAAATTAAAGAGCAATACTCACTATGAGAGAAGGGGTAATCAATTATTTTGAGCCATTTGCCTTGAAAGAAAACAAAGCAGTAAAAACAAAAAAAAAAAACTTTCTTTTCTGCAGGCTAGTGTCCAAAATTGCATTTCTATGAGATAGGAAATAAAATGAACACAGGGTTTGATGAAATCCTGTACCTAGAAAATTTCCACAGGAGATACGAGTCAGGGAAAAAATATATAAATATGAAAGACTGCCTAACTGCAAAGTTCAAATATCTTAATTTCTAATTGGATAATCTATAGTAAATAAAAAAACATTATGATGAAATTCAATACAAATGCAATTTCATTCCCATTACAATATGCAAGTTCATATTCAAAAAAGCATGCTTGATTTGATTCATTTTATTCATGTCTTCTCTCATGAACTCAAAAATTTAGTCTTTTCCATCATCTTTCTTCTTGTGCTCTGATTGGATAGATGATGGGAAGAGATCTCTGTTCAAATTAAGTTTTAACTGACTCCAGTTCCACTAGAAAGTCTTCCCTTTCTTATTGAAGAGTAAATTGGACGGGGCGGGGGGGGGGGGGGGGGGGGGGGGGGGGGGGCGGGAGATCACTCTCCAGCAATCATTCAACATGCAACGACAAAAACAATAAAACAGTAATTTTTATTACATCCATTATAATTAGGGCTCTTACAAACTCTCAGCACTAAATTAATTGTTCAAAATGTTTTTCTTGCCACAGATAGTTAAATTCCATTTAAATGTTTTTCGCTTCTCGGTAACAGCTAAGGCTTACTACTTGAAATGGCTTTTTTTTTTCTTTTTAAAGTACACTATTTTATCTAGATCAAATGATCCTTTCTAGAGTCATCCTAACGATAAAAATTCTACTTTTCCTAAAAGTGACAGTTTCTACAACTATGAGCATACATGAAATAAGACAACGTCTTCTTTTTCAGGAAAGTCAAGGTTATCTTGGAGTCTGCCCTTTCCATACGCCAGAAAGCAAACACAACACAAAATACACATAGCCAAGTTTTTAAGGGACCCAGGGTGGCCAGTCAGAGAATTTGCTGCTCAGAGACAAGTTCTCTATACCACATTCATCTAGAGTTAAGGGGCACAGAGAGAGAAGACTCACAAGAGAGAAGAAGCCCACCGACACCAGTAATTCAGAGAGTCAGGTATACTCTCTAGAATTCTCTGGAGTAAGAAACAATTCTTCTGACCCCACAAATCAGCAGCAGGCATAGCAGATAGACAGAGCCAGCAAGCAGAACCAAGAAGTTCCAAAATTCGCAGACAAAACGAATGGATTGCAGAGCCTTGAGTAAAGAAGCAAAGTTCAAGACTTTGAGATAACATCAACAGATTCGGGGGGGGGGGGGGGGGGGGCTTATCTCAAAAGGTCTATGACCTTCATTTAGGAGTAAACAGAGTTTGCTCACACCCGGAAGCTAAACAGAAGGGTCTAAAACCACTTGGAGCATAGAAGTTGTGAAGCCTTCGTACCATGTATAAGAGATAAAAAGACACATACATGCAAGGTATGGATATTAGAAGCCAGCATAAACCTAAACCAAATCACACCGAGAGACTAAACCCAGAAGTTGTTGCATAATTGTCAGGCTCTGAACCAATTCTTATCAAGCAGCTTAACCAAGACAAGGACATTAACCTGTCAGGATCCTTGCCAGAAGAATTCATTCATAAAGCCTTGCTTTCACTTTTGGTCAGCTATGTGTCTTCCAACATGGGCAGTTCAGGCAGGAGTCCAACCCTCACTGAGTCTCTATTTAAAAATTCATAAGATCTCTTACCTAGCCATGGACCCCAACTGTCGGTGAGGTACAATCACCAAGTTGGGCTAGTACTTTGTGAGTTCTTATTTATATTCAAAAAAATTGCTCTTTATTCTTATAGCTACAAAGGGCAAACAAAATTCCCTAGTTATATCCTTCACCAGACTGACCAAAGAGGAATTTACTATGTATGGTTTTTAACACTGGATTGATAAGACAAATAAAGTAGCAAAAATAATAACAACATTTATATAGCACTTACTATGTGCCAGGCCATATGCTAAATGCTTTATAATTATTATGTCATTTGATCCTTACAACAACCCTGAGAGGTAGGTGCTATTATTGTGTCCATTTTATGTATGAGGAAACTGAGGTGAACAAGGTTAAGTGAATTGCCCAGGATCATACAGCTAGTCAGTATCTGAGATCAGATTTGGACTTAGGTCTTCCGGACTCCAGGACCAGTAGTCTATCCACTTCACCACCTAGCTGCCCTAGTAGTACAGAAGTGGGTAGAACAGAGTTGAAGAAGTAGTAAAGTTAAAAGACAAACCAGGTGAGTATAAAGTTGAGTGATGAATAAGGATAGTACAGAGTTAGGTGTGGTTGGAAGATTCTAGAAGCAAGTAACACATTAACAGATTTAACTGCAAGAAATTGAGTAGTGATAAAGTTTCCCATGGGAAATAAAATTTCTCAATCTTTCAGGGAAGCAATGACTTTGCAGTAATGTAAATCTTTCTAGAAGCACAACAAAATAAGATAGGATTTAGAATCCTGATTTCACAATAGTCTAGATAATAGACATTCTTCATCCACTTTGTTTTTCTTGCATGAACAGTTAGGTGAAATTCTTGAGTGATTATAGATCTCATTTAGAGGGATCTGCAAGGTTCTGGGGTTTGATGCAACCCGCACAGTTTCATTGATAAGCAGGAATATCTGGAAGACCTGACCACCAATAAAGAATGCACAAAGGAAAAATAAGTTTAAATAAAGTCACAGAGATCATCATTGAAAAAAAAAAAAAGTGGGACTTGTACTACCCAGACCTTCAGGCCCAATCAAGGCTTTGAATATTGAAGCCAAAGGGAAACAAGTAAACAAAACCTAATTTCCATGCCATTGTAATTTTCAAACTACCAAATAAAATCAAGACTATAAAGAATACAAATTTATAGAATATAAATGAAAACAAATACAAAAAGTTGAGAAAACTGAGTTCAGGCATCTACTAATTTCCTGAATATAAAAAAAAAGTCTTTGAATAAATGAATTTTTCCTGATCTATAAAGATGTAGTGTTGTATTGTAGTACAAAGTTGTCAAACTTGCAGTCTATGGAGACAAGCAGTACAGAAGATTAAAATGTGATTGGGAAAAAATTTTACTAAATAAAACAAGACTATAACATAAATAACATTATTTTGTGGTTTTCTAAGTGAATATGCAGCCCAGAGATCTGAGTTTGACACCATTGGTGTAGTGACAAAGAATCTACCCCAAAGTAAAAAAAAATTAGGTTCATGTCCCTTCTCTGATACATACTCTGTCTATGTGACCCTGGGCATATCTCTTAACTGTTCAAAAATTATAAGTTGCCAAGAAGGTAACATTCTGTATTGGTAGAGGGTAGTTCCTCATCCAGGGAGCTCATTATAGCAATAAAGTCAAAGAACCAGTCCTTATTACTTCTTAAACTATAAATTTAGTCCTTTATTACAACAAATTAAAGAGAGAAACTCATTGTTAGCCAAGTCAAAAAGCTAGGATGGCTGAAACTTTATATTACAAGGCTTTAAAAATTAATTGCCAAATTTGAAAGACTAATGGATTTCTACAAAGTTCCCCCTCTGATACTTTAACATGGCAACAGGGATAACTATGGGTTCTTGAAAGCTATGCCAGAGATACACAAGGTCTAGAAGTTTCTACCACTCTGAATATGACAATGAACTGTGTTTGCTTTTTGAGAACAAATTTAATTGAGTATCAAGAGGCTCTAAGTCACTAGATGATGAATGGTTACTAGATGATCAATGCTTTGGTCATGTCAACCTAATAAATGAGTTAAAATGCCCATTTCTACCTAAGCAAAGATGGTGGCAAAGGGATGGAGAAAGGGACAGAAGATTCTAAGAATCACACAGTTGTTAGACCACCTATAAACAATAACTTGTTAGTGTTCCAAATTTAAGAACCTTGACCGATGATCACTGAGCAAATATACTTCTTAAGAAAATGACTTGTATTAATCTTGATATATATAAACTATAAGAAAAAGAAAGAAAAAAGTAAGAAAAGAGTAAGTTGTAGCTAAATGAAAGAGAATCTTTCTGAAGAGTAAAGGAATTGTCATGGTTTTATCACATATCCAAAGGCAACAAGAAATATAATTTCACTGGACATGTAATCATTTTATATTTCAGGGCCCATAACAAGTATCTGAAAAAGAACACAATGAAAGTAAATGCAGCTTTTCTGACTACATGTCTTCGTAGCAGAGGACTAAGTGATAGAGAAATTTTACAAAGAATTTAATAAGACCTTCTAAATAAAATCAACATATGCTTTGATAGGAGGCAATTTCAACATTGGTGGACAGGGCTAAGCACAGTGCCTGGTACACAGTAAATATTTAATAAATTTTTATTGATTGATCAATTGATGGGCAAGGACAATGAAAATATGTTGGATAATATAGTTCAAGTAAGAAATGAGAAACATCAACAGCTTATAGATTTTGCTGCTGTTCAGTCATTTTTAATTGTGTCTGACTCTTCATGACCCCATTGGGGTTTTCTTGGCAGAGACACTAGAGTGGTTTGCTATTTCCTTCTCCAGCTCATTTTACAGATGAGGAAACTGAGGCAAACAGAGTTATGTGACTTGCCCAGGGTCACACAGCTAGTAAATATATGAGGCCAGATTTGAATTTCTTGACTCCAGCTATGGCATTCTATCCACTGCACCACCTAGCTGCCCCCAACTACATAAAAACATCATGCCATAAAGTATGGATATTTTCTCAGAGAAAAGAATCAGAGGCTATTAGAGTTGGCAATTACCAAATAACATCACCCATTCAAAAAAGGAAAGAGGCAGTGGCCTGTGCACTGGCTTTGGAGTCAAAAAGACCTGAATTCAAATTCTGCCTCTGTCACTACCCATATGACTTTGGACAACTCACTTACCCTCTCTGAGTCTCGGTTTCCTCCTCTCTAAAATTAGAGGAGTTGACTAGATGATTTTTAATAGAAGTTCTAGCACTAGATATATGAAATCAATTTTATCGTAATAGATAAGAAATGACTCATTATTATGACTCGATACTGATACGAGAGTCATCTTTGAAACACCTTATAGTCAGGCCACTGACAGAGTGAAAAAATCAATATTAATATAAAGCAAAAAAAAAGAAAGATATGATGTGTAATTAAAACAACTCAAACCTATCCTATTTAATCAAATTACTGCAGCTAAAATGGGTGGAAAAAAGGACATAAACGCTGATTATAACAAATTTATGCTTATATTTAACTGATGTAAATTAATTGCCATAAAAGAGACCAAAATATCCTAAAAACCAACCTAGTCAGCAATTACTTATACCATTTACCAAACAGAAAGCTATGGAAGCCAAAAGCAAAAGAATATGTTATTTACAAAATCTTATGGAGAAAGATAGTACAAAATTATGAGCAGCATAAACTCAAAAATAAAGAAAAAAAAAAACATGAGAAGCACTGTTTCCATACTCTGAAGACCAGTCCAGGTAAGTTCCTTAGAACCCCATGGCCAGAAGACTGGCCACCAGGTGATAGTACATTTTTGACACAGCTACTCATGAAGACCTTTGGCCAGAATGAGTAGGGGTATAACCACAGTGTTGAAATCACAGGCCTTTTGAAATATTCAAGCACTTCTAAGCTCTTTTTTTTTAAATGTTCTTAATTTCTTTCATCTGTTTATGTTTGTGTTTCCCTAATGAGTCCATGACTTCTACATCATTTGTATCTTCCTAGGATTTATTCTTTGGAAAATAGTTGTTATTTTTTGTTGTTGTTATTGTTATTTCCTTTCACAAATGGAAAAAGAGGAAGATATAATTAACCTGCTGTGGGCATATGTTTTAGACCACAAAACATACCAACAAGACCTAATTTCCTCTAGGTTAACATAATAAAGAAAGCTAATTACAAAATCAGAACTGGAAAGGAAGGAGGGGGAATCTCATTCTAACTCCATATCCAAAAATAGCAGAGAATCTCAAAGTCAGTTTAACTAATTGGGATAGTTCCACTTTACTCAGTTTAGCTGAGACAACAGCAAACGTCTTAAAAGAAGTGTATTTGCCCATGCCAGGTACATTTCTATACAAATACTATTGCTTGCCCACTTCAGTACATTGAATGGACAGGGGAAAAGGTGTCACTCATATTATTTAAAGTAAAATATTTATTCATTTAAGAAGGATAAGAAAGAAAATTCAGGTATACTTGGGATGCAGGAAATACTGCCTTCTTTTCAAGTACAACGACTCATTTAAAACTGCTTTGGTAAATAGCTTAACAACAAAATGTTTAGGTGACCAGTTTACTGGGTATTTAGATTTGCAGTTCAATGCCATTTAAGGAAGATTATTATAATTGGGGGAATGGACAGAAGACCTAATTATTTTTCTGGGACTTGGCAAAGGGAAGAACACCTTTTTCATCTTATTAGGTCAAATACTAGAAAAACATTAGTTTCTAGTACCGTATTTGACAGGAAGGAACATCTCAACTTGAACAGGTAGAAGCCAAAACCACAATGAGGGAGGAGGAAAACCTACTTCCTATTTGATATTGACATAGAGAGATGACAAGAACAGTCCTTTCACTTAGTGATCCAGGATTTCTGCTCCTCATACCAGCTGCAGCAAACAACTACAATAAGGCAGAAGATAAATAGGAAAAAAATGCATGTTTCTGCAATAACAAACTTAACATAGAAAAAAAAAGCTTAGTTCTAGTGTTCATTCTTTTCAAACTATATATAATACTGTGATAATATAACCTCAAAGTTTTAAAATGTGGTTCCTGTTATTTTTCATGCCTAAAATTAATATTTATCATGCAGAAATACAGATCAAACCTAAGTTTCCCCTTTTTCCATGCCATGGGAAGACATGCCAAAGAGACAGACATTGCTGGACTGAATCAAACATTAGTTCCTTAAGCCTCTCTTCTCCTGGCAGGTGTCTTTTACCCAGAAAGAAAGCAGGGACAGCAAGCACTTTTGCCGGAAAAATATGTCTTGCGCAGTTCAGGTTCTATTTCCTGAGTTTAGCAATCAGAAAACCTGCAGTAGATCAAATATGTCTTCACAAAAATATAATTTGAAACTGTCATGAAGTCATAAATGGTGAAATGAAGACAGTCATGCAACATTCAAAATGTGTGGAGGGTGTTTTGTGTTATTTTTTTCCCCTAAGCAGTTGCTGCTACGTAGTTGTGAAACTCACTTTGGGAAATACAGCTTTCGTTATAATTATTACCATTATTGGGAATTTTTAATTCACATTGCTCAAAGTATTTTACTCAGAGTCATTATGGAAATTTTGGAAACTTGAGACAAATTCATTTGGTAAGGAAGATATCTAAGATATGATCACTCCTGTGCAAGGCTAGATAAACTGGAAACAAAGGTCATGAGAAATGAGGAAGCTGAGGAATGGGGAGGTGAGGCTGTCCACATACCCAATATTCCATCTCTCATCTCCATGTCTTTGCCCAGGCTGTCCCCTATGCCTGGAATGCAATCCCTGCAGGTTCTTTCACCAAATGCCCATCACCACAGAATCTACCATGTTTATTTTGTATATATTTTGTATTTGTTTTAATGTTTCAGTGTAATAGACATGGTTTCCCTAATAGAATTTAAGCTCCTTGAGACCAAGCACTGTTTTAGTACTGTCTACACAGCCCCAGAGCTTAGCATACTGCCTCCCACATAGTACATGCTTAATAAATGCTGGCTTGTATATGCATAGAATACCAGGCCTAGAATCAAGGATTTGTTGTTATTGTTGTTTTGTTATTTTTTTTTCTCAGGCATGTCCAACTCTATGTGACCTCTTTTGGGGTTTTCTCAGCAAAGATAGTAGAGTAGTTTGCTATTTTTTTCTCCCCCTTATTTTATAGACAAGAAAACTGAGGCAAACAGAATTAAGTAACTCACCCAGGGTCTGAGTTCAAACATAACCATAGATATTTACAAGCTGTATCACCCTGGGTAAGTCATTTAACCTTTGTTTGCTTCAGTTTCTCCATCTGTAAAATAGGGATCATGATAGGATCTACCTCTCAGGGTTGTTATGAGTATCACAAAAGTTAATAATTGTAAAGAGTTTAGCACAGTGCCTGGCACATGGTTAAGCATGATGTAAATGTTAGTTATTATTATTAAAATAGAGTTTGGTGTGGGAAAGAAGACTATAAGGCAGATACTGTACTTATTGGATCAGAGGCAGAATCCAGGAGAAAGCTAGCCTTTTCTCTAACCTCCTGTGAGTAGTTCTCTGAGGTTCATTACACTTGTTTCTATGATTCCATGATTTTTTTTTGCTTCATCTGTCGCCTTGTCAATCTGCCCATTAAAGTCATTTATTTCTTAACAGCATTATTTCTTATTTGAAGTATTATCTTCATTAACTTGAGTTTTTATATGTGACAAATTTAAAGCATGAGGGTTTTTCCAACCACAGTATTTCTAATATTATTAGTTTCCCAGGTGATAGGATTTGAATCATTGCATCAGAACATTAATCTAGGCAGTCTGGTATTCTTCCTTTGGCAAGAAAGAGTACCTGATGCCTTGGCAGAAAGGAAAAATTTATAATTATACTCACCATGTTCATCTTTAACGTACATTAACAAAGCTCTCTTACTGACTCACAGCTTCCCATGAAAAACAAAGGCCCATCTTTTTAATACTAAGATTCCACCAGATTTCCTAGATGTCAGGGAGACATGGAATACAATGTTTTGGAAGAATTAAGATGAGTATCACACATAAAGCTATGGCATAAGTTCATGTTGGGTGTGAACAGGCTACAACATATAGTTAATGAGGAACTCTAAAGAAGAACGGCATAAAAGATGCCATCGTTGAATATATCAAGGAAAAAAATGGAATTGTGCAAATTAAGAGCCTAAAATGTCCATATCCTTTGGCCTAAAGTTTTCAGTGTTAGGCATAGTTCCCTCCCCAACTAACCACCACCACAGAAATTATCGTGTTTATTTTGTACTTTGTTTCTAAGAAGGTCATTGAGTCATTCAGTCAATAAGCATTTGAGTACCTCAAATGTCTCTGGCACTGTGCTAAGTGCTGGGAATACAAAGAGAAAGGGAAAAAGTAAGAGTCTCTGCCCTCAAGGAGTTTACAATCTAAAGGGGGAAGACTTCACATGAAAGGAAGATGAAAAGTAGCAGGAGAGATAATTAGTGAAGGGCTGGATGGTTAAGTGTAAAGAAGAGCAGCCAGATGGGAAATGAAGAGACAGCTGGCCTAGGTACTCTCCCTAAAAGGAAGTTCTGCCTGGAAAGTCTTGCATGGGCTGATGCAAAATGAAATGTACTGTATACAAAGTAGCAGCAATATTGTAAGATAATCAGCTGTGAATGACTAAGCAATTCTCAGTAATACAACCATACAAGACAACTCTGAAGAACTCAGGATGAAAAATGCTATCCATCCCCAGAGAAAGAACTGATGGTGTCTGAATACAGATTGAACTATACTTTTTTTAACTTTATTTTTCTTCAGGGTTTTTTTGTCTATGTTTTCTTTCACATGACTATTATAGATATGTTTCGCATGACTACACATGTATAACCTATATCAAACTGCTTGCCTTCTCAGCGGTGGAGAGGGAGGAAGAGAATTTGGAACTCAAAGTTTCAAAGGAGAATGTTGAAAATTGTTTTTACATGTAACTGGGAAAAAATTTAAAAAAATAAAATACTTAAAATTAAAAAAGAAGAAGAAGAAGAAGCTTCTGGGAGGAGCTCTCCAACTCTACCCTCTCCAAGCAAAGGAAAGTGTTTCAGGGTCAGGAGGTACTAATGGAAGTGTGAGTTCCAGGCTTGAAAAGATCTTGCAGGATGATTAAAAAAAAAAAAGATTCCATATACAACAAAATATATATAGCAATATTTTTATAGTAGGAAAGAGCTAGAAATAAAGTATATATATATATATATACATATATATATATGTTAATTGGGGAATGACTAAAGAAATCATGGTACCCAAATGTAATGGAATAGCATGCTATAAAAAACAATGAACATGATGAATAAAGAGAAGCATGGAAAGGTTTACATAAACTGGCATAGAATGAAGTAAGCAGAGTCAAGAAAACAAACTACACAGTGAAAATACATAACAATGCAAATGGAAAGAAAAGTAGCCACAAAATGATCTAAAATTATCACTGCAAAATTAGAAAACAGCAAATGCGGCCCCCTAAAAAGAGACATGAGAATACACCTCCCCCTACTCTCTTTCAGAAGTAGAGATGGGGTTGGGGAGGGTGTATTGTTTCCTGCCAGAAATGTAGGTAGATGAATGGATGGATGGATGAATGAGTAGATGGATAGATAGATAGATAGATAGATAGATAGATAGATAGATAGATAGAT
>NW_020954608.1:45621558-45669637 GCF_900497805.2 Vombatus ursinus
GATAGATAGATAGATAGATAGATAGATAGATAGATAGATAGATAGATAGACAGATAGATAGATAAGTGATACATAGAGCATTTATCCTTTAACTTATGTCAGTCACTATGTTAAGTGCTGGGCAATTATAAGCAAAGAAAAACAAATTCCTAACCTAAAAGAGCTTACATTCTTGCTGGTAAGATGGTACAGAAGTCTGGAGAATGCATGGAACAAGGAGTAAAGTGAGTATGCTTGAGGACCCTCATAAGTAGTGGTATAGGTGGGGACTTACTCAACAAAAGACTGTGCCTCAGGGCACAGGCCTCTCCAAGGTAAAAAGGCTTTTGAAGAAGGGGTAAAGTAGTCTAGATACATTATGGATCCAAGATTGAAGTGAGTGTGCCTGGGGCCCCTCACAAAAATGGTATTCCCACTAATGACAGATTCAGCAATCAAGAGAGCAGGCCTCGAGGTGGAGGCACTGGGGAGGATTAAGGAAGAAGAAGAATGCTAAAGAAGGTAAAGAAGAGAATTGGCAAGACAAGGCAAGGTAAATATGAAAACACAAGTGAAATAGTTGAAGACTAAGGTAAACTGAAAGAGTAAATTTGTGGGTAGAACAAATTGGTGAAGTAAATAAGACACTAAAAAATAAAGGGGGAAAAGTTATTGAAACTAAGAAAAGGAAGATGGACTGGGCTTGTCAAGTTTGGGGGGGCTTTGGGGGGAGGAGAGAGGTGTTGGCTGCAAAAATTTTAATCTGTTTCTTAGGGTTAATATATAAACACCTGCAAGTAGCTTTTTAAAAAAGGAAAAATCTCTATCAGTATGGAGAACAAGAGAAAATGTCCCAATGACATGAGTGTGCAAATTTTGAATTTCTGCCAAAGAAGAGTAACAAGTGTCAGCATTCAAATGTAGTACTCTCTCTCTCTTAGATGAGAAAGTGAAAGAATTTAAGGAATTCTTCATCTTCTTTACATTGTTAGGGATAACAAAATGTTCCCAAAGAAAAAAGAAATCAGGTTTCAATAGTGGGGAAAGGGGGATCTGCCATAGAAAAGGGGAGATCTGGGCCTTGTCAGGAGGTTAGAGAATAGCATAATGACAGACAAAAGAGAAAGAGAGGGAAAAGGATAGATATTTTGAGCTTAAAGCGCAGAAACCGATTTGAGGATATTGAGACAAATGATATTGTAGAGCCAGAGAAACTATGGAGTGAGATAATATCCAATATGCATCAGGGAAAGAATGAAGTGGTGGTTGATGAATCCATGCTCAGGAGTACCAGGGCAGTTATCCACTAACTTATAAAATTATGAAGAGATCTATTGTCTTCCTCGAGCATCTATTCAAGACATTGCAAAGAACTTCATGATTACCAAAACAGATGGCTCCAATCCACATCTGTTGATTAATGTGGGCACAAATGATGATACCAGAAGGAACCTGGGAAGTAAAAACTATCAGTTTTAAGCAAAAATCTGAAGAGCATAGGGCAAAGGGAGTGTTTTACTCACTAAGTCCTTTGAAGGTGAAAAATCCCAAAAAGAAAAATTGATTTGGGAAGTGAATAACTGGTTAAGAAGGTGATGTCTAAAAATGAGATTTTTATTTTGGACCATATAGATTTGTGCTCAGAGATGGAATACACCTAACAAAGACTGATTAGAATGTACTTTCTGAGTGTATTAAAAAATCTAATCCAAAAGGTTTTAAAAGTAAAAAGGAAAGGGAAGGGAGAACACTACCTATGTAAATCCACCAAGCTAGCTACCATAGAATGTAGCTACAACAAAGAAAGAAGGATGGCAGCTAAGATCATCAGAAGCTCTCAACAAACAATAGCCAAAAAAGAGGTCAATGGCAAGCCTCCCTGGGACCAGATATCAACAGGGCCTAGAAGACCTAAAGCAAGATTGAAAATTGGATATTACAGGCATCACTAAGACTAGGTGGAATGAACACACTGACTAGCATGGAATGGCTTTATGGAATGGCTTATTCAAAAGAAACAGAATAGGATAAGGCAGCCATATTGTATATTAAGAAGGTATATTCTGTGAGAAAATCTAGAGACTAGAAGAGGAAACACAATAGAGATAATTTAAGTGCAAGTCACTGGAGGGAGAATTCACTGGAATGTACTATGGATCACGTGGACAGAAAAGGGAAATAGATGAGTTTGGAAAATAGATGATAAATCTGACACAGAGGGCTAATATAACAGTAATGGAGGACTAATTATACAGACATAATGTAATGCTCTCTGTCTCTCTCCGTGTCCCTGTGTGTCTCTATCTCTCTGACTCTATCTCTGTCTCTATCTCTCTGCTTGTCTTTTCCTCTGTCATAGTCTCTCAGTTTTTCTATGTCTATCTCTGTGTCTCTTTTTTGTGTTTTCCTGTGTCTCTGTCCCCCTATCTCTGTCTATATCTGCCACTGTTGCTTTCTTTCTGTGTCTCTGTCTCTTTTTTCTCTGTGTGTATATGTGTGTCTCTCTGTCTTTCTCTTGGTCTGTCTCTGTCTCTGTCTGTCTCTCTGTCTCTCTATATATTTTTGTCTTTCTCTCTGTCTTTCTTCCTCTCTCCTTTCTCTCTCTCTCCCCTCCCCCCTCATATGTAGTAAGCTGGTAAATTCTTGAATCTCATTCTGACTAACAGGGAGGAACTAGCTGCTGACATGGAAATGACAGGAACCCTGTAAGATGGGGGTAAGGGGTAGGAGGGAGAGTTATTACTCCATCCCAGAGTCTGTGAAAGAAGAGAAAAAGTCCCGACATAGTTTGACACATACCCTAGACTTTCAGAAAATATGTTTCCAGGAGCTCAGAGGATGGATAGGTAGAATCTCATGGACTAACATTCTAAAAGGGAAATTTGCCCAGAAAGGATGAAAACTAAAGAATAACATTTTTAGAAAACAAAGAGAAATAATTCCAACAAGGTGGAAAAATAAGAGCTATCCAAAGAGACCTATTGAATGTTCAGAGAATCTACCAATCAATAGATTTTTTTAATGTACAGTAGAGGGCAGGTAACAGAATATGAAAAGAAGAGCATGACATAGTCTTGTAAAATGGTATCAGGAGTACTATATCTCAGAACGAAGCAAAGCCGGCCAGGAAAGCTCAAGACAACAAAAAAGGGGGATGAATATGGTTTTTGTTAGCTATATTGGAGGGGAAAAAAAAAGAAAGATCAAAGAAGGAACAGGAGCTCTTCTTTGGACAAACAGGATGATGAGGATGAGGATGATGATGATAGCTAATATTTTTATAATGCTTAGCCCTGTGCTAAGCACTTAACAATTATTATTCCATTTAATCTTCACAACAATGCTGGGAGGTAGGAGCTATTATTGTCCCCATTTTACCGATGAGGAAACTGAGGCAAACAAAGATTAAGTGATTTGCTTAGGGTCACACAGTCAATAAAGCTCAGAGACTGGATTTGAACTCAGGACTTCCTGACTCCAAGTCTGGCACTCTACACACTGTACCACCTCGCTGCCTTTATGAGACCTGACAATAAAGTGAAGACAGAGTTGCTCAATTCACATTTTGTTTCTGTTTTCTCTGCCAGAGAGAATCACCTTTGCACTGGAGAGAACAGAACAAAAATAGCCAATATGGAGTTGATCCCCAAGTAAGTAAGTAAGAAGATAGCAAAAGAACACTCACTTTCCTCTGATGAATTCAAAGTACCTGGCCAAGATAAACTGCATCCTTAAGCACTAAAAGAACCAGTGAATATGATTTCTGAGCCATTATGATGAGTATTCAAAAGCTCAGGGAAAACAGGAAAGGCACCACAAGATTGTGCCACAAAAGTTGTACCATTTTTCTTTACAGGGAAGATAACAGCATTTGCAATCTGTAGGCCACTGTGCTTGACTTTGATTCCTGGGAAAATTCTTGAGTGGATCATTAAAGAAACAGTTAGTGAACATTTAGAAAGGGAAGTAATGATTGCAAAGGTTTTAAAGAGGCAGCATGGCCTAATCAAGATCAGATCATACCAAACTATCCTTATTTCCTCTTTGTTAGGGTTATTAACCTAGTAGTGGAAGAAAATGCTGTGAATGTAGGATACCTAGATTTTAGCAAAACATTTTCTAAAGTATATCTGGCTACTCTTCTGAAGAAGGTGCAGAAATGTGGCCTAGACAACAATACAGTCAGATGGATTTAGAAATGGCTGAATGTTCAAACTTAGAGAGTTCGTGGAACCACATTAATGTAGCAGGAGGTCCCCAAGGAAGGAATCCAGATCCATTAAGCATTTTTAACAATTATTTAAAGACATAAATGGCATTTTAATCAAATTTGCAGATAACAACAAACATAAATGTAAATTCAAAAAGATTGTGACAGGTCAGAACTTTGGACTGAAGCTACTAAGATGGAACTCAGTAAGGATGAATATAAGGATTTATTTTTTCATTCAAAAAATCAACAAGTATAGGATAAGGGAGGAATGCTTAGACAGCAATTAGTCTGTAAAAAAGAGCTAGGGATTTTTGTGGACTGCAAACTCAATATGAGTCAGCAGTGTGATGTGGCAGCCAAATAAGTTAATGCAGTCCTTTTTGGGCTATGTTAAGAGAGGCTTAGCTTCTAGGACTGAGGAATTGATAGAGCTCCTGTCCTCTGCCCTGGACAGAACACATCTGGAGCATTGGGTTCAGTTCTTGATATCACAGTTTAAAACCAGTAAACTGGAGAACATGAAGGGTTACCAGGATTGTGAAGGGCCTCAAGTCGATGTCATGTGAGTATGGATTGAAAGAACTAAGAGAAGAAAAGACCTTGGGGGAGGAAAGGATATGATTGATATTTTCAAGTATTTGAAAGGATATTATGTAGAAGAGGTAGAGAAAGAATTAGACATGTACGGTTTGCCACCTGGAAGGTAGAACTAGGAGCAATGGGTGAAAATTTCAAAGTTGCAAATTTCGTATTCGTGTAAGGAAAAACTTCATAAAATTTGAAACCACCCAAAAGTGAAATGGGCTGCCTAGAGAGATGGGGAGGTTCCTCCTCATTAGAGTTTTTCTAGAGGAGGCTCGCCGACCACTCATCAAATATGTTCTGTGGGGATTGCTTTTCACATATAAGTTGGACTAAATGACTACGGAGATAGGTCCCTCCCAACTGTCAAATTCTATGCTTCTTATTTATATACACTGCTTTTGTCTACTATCAATTTTCAGCTCTTGGAAATGGATCTCCTTTGAAGGGTTGATTGGATGACGTGAACAAAAATCATACAGGAGAAGCAGGTGTAAAAGAGTTGTGATACACATGGTTAGAGTAGCCCCACAAATGAAACCATGGATTCTTCCAAGTACAAGTCCATTATACCATATCATTTGCTATTAGAGAAAAAAGCATTGTCAAGATATTCCTCAAAGCAAAGCTATCTGTCCTGTGTGATACGCTGGTGCCACATTGGTGAGATAGTATTGAAATGACAATATTTGCTATTGGTCTCTTCTTACCTTCACAATGATTTATTCAGAGGGTTCTGGTTTGTATCTCTCATGAAGTATTTTAACATTGCACTAGGTAAACAGAGTATCAGCAGATTTCCTGTCTTTCCTGGGTCATTTTTCCTGATTATATAAATGTTTGCCTTAATCCTACCTCTTCCTCTGTACTTTTTTGAAATGTTTTTCCTACGCCTCTTGTCTGCCCAGGGTGAGTGTGTTAATTGCTGGATAAAATGAAGATGAAAGAGTACCAGTCTTTTATGACTAGTATCAGGGTTACGAATATCTGAGCATCATCATATGTTTTGACTGCATTTACAGTTCTCTACCTAGTGAGCAAACAGCCTACACATGTTAGTTCACATTACTAACTGATGGTTCCAAATGGATGTGATGCAAAACCCTCATTGACAATGAGCCAGGAACTTATGCTTCTGCTTTTGTGGTTTTTAAAAGTGGGAAATGGGCTGTCAGGTCTCATGATTTATCAGTGTGTTGTTTTCGGCTCCCAACAAATCCATGGAGAAAGAAGTCTCAGCTGAACTTGAATTCTCCTGATGAATTTTCCCACCATCCAGACTATGTTGTACTTGGCAAATAAGATTCTGAAAGTGGGAAAAATGTGTGAAGCTCTGGCCAGGACATAGGCTGTGATAAGCTTAAATGGATTGAGGAAGAAACAATTTATGCCAGTTGCCATGCATGCATTTAAAACACACACACACACACACACACACACACACACACACACACACACACGTATACTTGAGCAATGCTACAATAGTTTAAAAAATAAGTGAAGCATTAAAATAAATATCAATGCTCTTCCAAAGCAATTAAAAATTGGGATCATTTACAGAGATGAATATTGGGACTAAAGAAGCATGTACCATTGAAACTGGAAAGAAATAGGTCACTAAAGTTTCTCTTTTTTAATCCTATGTCTTCAACCACAAACAGTTCCTTTTTTTTTTAACGGCTTTGGCTCTAAACCAACATGTCTAAATTAATCACTAACATAAATTATCTTTCTTTAGGAGAACTACACTGCAAGATTTATGTTGCCATGAAGTCTTAAGTCAACAAGCACAGCATTTTGTTTGGGGTTTTTAATAGTAGCAAAATCCTAGAGATTGAAGTCCCAAGACATGTTCATTTTCCTCAAACCCTAATGCCTTCTTTCTATGGGGATCAGTTCAAGATATTTATAGTTGTTGAGAGACTAAAAATGAGTTCTAGTTTTGGTAGATAGATTAAAAAGGTTGATGCCAATTAGACATCTTCTGGAATGCCTTTCAATTCAAACTAATGAACAATTACATGAGTCATTTACAAGTTTATTAATTCAAAGGTAAAGGACAAATGAGAAGCAGCGCACCAACCATTCCCCAAAACCCAACAATTTAACACTACTAGTTAAAGTGATTGTCTTATATTCTATGTTGTATATTCCAAAGCCATCTAGACATACCAGTAAAATGTTGGTATTAAAAAGATGAGGCTTTGCATCTATGGGAGGCTTAAGATTGTTATGAATTTTATAATTCCCTACAGGAAATTCAGCTGGATCTGCTATTTTACTTTTGGCCCAACTTAACATCCATCTGTACAATCTGTCCCAGATACATATCCTTCAAAGAAGAATAGAAGTATGAGATAGCATGAAGGCAATCTATAATGGGAAGAGAAGATGGACTAGTTATATGGTAAGTGCAAGGGATAATAAGGGGACATGAAGTGTGTTCTACTGGTGCCCTCATGATGTCAAGAGAAAGCAAGGAAGGCTTTATGCACATTAGGTTGTCCTCCAGGGCTGAACTTATAGGAGAGAGTCATGCAAGATGGGCAGTTATGGGTAGCTTACAGTCTGCATTGTTGGAGGGAATTTCTAAATAGATGATATCACAGATTTTATTGTTGTTATTCAGTTGTTTAAGTTGTGTCAGACTCTTCATGACCCAATTTGGGGTTTTCTTAGCAAAGGTACTGTAGTGGTTTGCCATTTCCTTCTCCAGCTCATTTTACAGATGAGGAAACTGAGGTAGACAGGGTTACATGAGTTGCTCAGGGCCACACAGCTAGGGTCTGAGTCTGGATTTGAACTAAGGTCTTCCTGACTCCAGGCCCAGTACTCTATCCACTGCGCCACCTACCTGCCTGATATCATAGACACATTCTACTTAAAGTGACAGACAATGGTACCCAAAGGGCTGACCACACACAAGTCAAAGTAGCCAGCTATATAGCTGGTAAGATGTGCTCAGTCTATGAAGTCCCCCATGCTCAGAAGTATCTCCTGCAGAGTTCAAAGCCTTTGCAATCTAGCATTGCAAAGAGTGCAAGATTTGGACCTGGCTTCAAATATGGACTCTGCTATTTGCTAGCTGTGCATGGGCGAATACATTATTAATCTTGCTATACCTCTCTTTGTGGAATAGAGGTTCTCATCTATGAAATAAGAGAATTGTACTAGGTGACCTTTAAGATCCTTTCAAACTCAAAGTGTGTGACCAGCCATCCTTGGCAAATCATAAGTTATCAACCAATCAAACAATAACCAATAACCAAACTAGCCGTTTGGAATGGGAGTAGCTTGCTGTTCCTCCTGGTGACCTCTGGAATAATAGGTCTAAGGAAAGAATAGACCCCAATATTTCAGGTTGACCAGACTGAAAGGTGGCTTTCTGTTTATGAAGAGGACCAGACTCCCTTGGTTCAAGACTGTGGTACTTAAGAGGTCATGTTGATAAGATTGAAAGGGTGGATTTCCTTCATGGACAAGGCAGCACCTCCTTAATTCAAAACTGACAATTCCTCTAGACATACCAAAAGGTATCTGGAGATACCTTCACCAGAGCCATAAGTGGGAAGTCTGATACCTCAGGCAAATCCATTTGAGCTGACACCACACATTGAAGAGGCAGTATATCCCAGTTGGGTATAATCATATTGATGTAGCAGTGGAAGAAGCTGGGCCCCCAGAAAGGGTGTGAACATGACAGGGTCTTCAGTGGGTAGTGACCTAGGTTGACCAGTGAGTTTTCACTCCCTTACCCTCAGAGCACTGACTTCTAGAAGGGTACAATTCCTCCCACAGCAGTCCACTGGCTCCATTTGACCCATTCAAACACCCAAGAAAGAAGTACGCTCCTCAGATATGAGCACCCCAAGGCAAAGCCTCGGTGGTTTTGTACTAATTGGAGATCTGACCTCCACTAACCTACAGATCTGGAAAAACTTAAACCAATCAATTGAAAAGTATTTATTAATCACTTACTAGGTTCCTGACACCATACTAATTAGGTACTAGAAATAAAAGAAAAAACAAGTTTAAAAAGTTCCTGCTGCGAAGGGGCTTGTATTCTAATGGACAACCTGCATGTTCCACTAGTATAGATGCTATGTAAAGAGCTCTAAACAAAACCCCCCAGCAGATTAGGTGGATCATCCCCCATCTGGGAAGAATTTAGAATTCCTCCCAAAAATTGACAATAAAAACTCCTATGGAAGATTTATGGAAAGACATGGACAAAACTCATCTGTGAGAAGGTATGCAACACCTCAGTTTAAAAGCAGACAGTTATGGGTCTAAAGGGAAAAAAGAAACTCACAGCTTTCCATAATTCAACACTATCGAAGCCATAAAAAAGCATCAAAGTATTCCTTTGACACTGGTGATCCATATTGGTAAGGCCACTGTAAATATGGGCCCTGGGTGGGGTTGTGATGGGGTTGTGATGGAGTTGTGATGGAGTAGTATCTAGTTGTACAGAGAACACAATAGTATGATTGAGACAGAGAGATTGGACAGTAGCGATAAGAATGATGGTGTCAATGTGAATAAACAAGGGTGTTTCTAGGTGTGAGAATTTCCTACAAGTAGATTTGTTCCACTGGGGACCCCCACTGATACCTGTGAGTGCCAAGAGCCTTGAGATAAGGAAACCTCATACTCAATACACCCAGATCCATTATTGTAAAGCCTTAGGACCACAAATGGCAAGGAGATGATTTGTGAAGAGTCAAGAGTAAAGGCATATATATCAAAAACCAGAAATTCAAATTCCATTAAATTTTTCCATAAAAGTGAGAAAAATAGAAGCTAGAATATGTGTTGAAAGTTAAAATATATAGAACTTCACCACATAACCTAACCAACAAAACTAAGCATACTTTTCAAAGACAAAACATGGTCGTTTAAGAATTCATGAGTTTAAAATATTTGTAGACATCAATGTCATTTTTAAGATTGATTTTTAACGTGTAAAGAGCACACAGACTGGACAGTATCATCAAGACAAGAACTTTTAGCAATATTCCAATATAATCACCATTGGGGAATAACCAAATACTAGTGCTGATTTAACTAACAACAGAATGATGGAAATGTCAAGGAAAAGAAAAATAGGGATGAGAAGACTAAATTAAAGAATAGGATAAAAGGAGTTAGGGAAAGAGGGAAAAGAGGGGAGGCTCAGTACCATATTCAGAGTTTTATTAAACTTATAGAATGAATGTAATATAAGAACATGTTAAGTGTTCTGCAACTGTGTATTAATTAAGGTAGAAATGGGATTAATACAAATAAAATAAGTATGATGTTATTTTTATCTGACAAAATGAAAGAGTATGGTTGGGGTTAAGACATACTAAATAACTTGAATATAAATGGATTTAATGTCCTTATCAAAAGAAAAAGACTGAGGTGGAATTTCTTAGCTAATAAACAAATAGGAAAAATTATGAGGATAAATTTTTAAAATTTGATTATATAATCATAAATAAATTTTTCACAACACAAAAGCAATATATTTAGAATAAAAAGGAAGGGAACAATATCCTTAAAACATATCTGAACAAGAATATCCAAAATCTACACCCTACCCCGTTTGAAAAAACTGCCACTTTCTTTTTGCCTTATTCAACATCTCCTTCGCTCACCATGTCCAGTGAGAAATGATGATGTAAAGGGAGAATCCATGAAGCCTTCTCTCTGAAGTCATATAGCCCTTTGTCCTTTGCATTTACACTTATTTTTTCCCTTTTAAACAAACAAAATTTAATATAAAACTCTGACCCTGTGAGTTTGAAAGGTCAGGAGAGCATCTCAGAGTCTGAATATGAGCCAGTTCAATATCAGTGACCAGAGGATCAAGGAACCACCCTAGAAAGGGACCTTTGGGACCCCAGTCCAACAGCAACTGAGATGAGAATTCACCCAAAAAAGACGCTACATTTGGACATTAACTTGGTGGAACTGATGCTATATAGATAGGATTAGAGCAAAATTGAATCTACTCTCCCCAGAGATTGAAATGGTATAGAAGAGAAGATGTCAGTGGATGTTGGGAAGGGAGGAAAGGGGGAAATGTTGATATATTGGTTCTTGCTACATTTTCAAAGCAAATATCCCTTTGTAAAAGCTAATCCATGTGCAGTGGCTAAATGGAACTGCCCCTTAACAAGGGAGGAGGAACACAGCTGGTCAATATTAAAGCCAAAGGTAGTAGAGAAGAGACTACCTCCACCAAAATGCTCAGGATAATTTAGAACCCCGAGGGGGAGACATAATCATCCTGGCTCTGGGACCCAAGTGAGCCAGAGTAGTATATCTGTACAATATTAATAGAAGATAATTGGGGTGAAAGGGGTATTAGCAGGATCAGGAAAGGCAAATGACTAATCACTACCATAAAAAACCCAAATTCCATAAAAATGATAATAATAATAGATTACATCTATATAGCATTTTGAAGTTTGCAAAAAGCTTTACAAATATTATCATTTTATCCTCCCAACAACCCTGGGAGATAGATGCTATCATTATACCAGTTTTAAAGATATAAAGAAACTGAGGCAGACAGAAGTTAAGTGACTTGCCCAGGGTCATTCAGCTAGTAACTGAGACTGGATTTAAACTCAGGTCTTCCTGATTTTCTGGCTTCCAGATTCAAGAGAGAAAATATGCAACAAGAAGAGTTCTCTTAAGGTAGAAAAAGACTCTGAGATAATGTCAACATGTAAGGGAGCTAGTACCTTGGCCATGCCCTTATCCTATCTTACTGCCTAGAGGCTTCAGGAATGTTCCCTTGAGGCCTCATTTCTAAAATATATAGAGAATTAAATCAAATTTGTAAGAATACAAGTCATTCCCCAATTGATAAATGGTCAAGGATATGAATAGGCAGTTCTCAGATGAAGAAATTAAAGCCATCTATAGTCAAATGAAAAAATGCTCTAAATCACTATTGATGAGAGAAATGCAAATCAAAACAACTCTGAGGTACCACACCACACCTATCAGATTGGCCAACATGACAAAACAGGAAAATGATAAAGTTGGAGAAGATGTGGGAAATCTGGAACACTAATGGAGTTGGAGTTGTGAAATGATCCAACCATTTTGGAGAGCAATTTGGAACTATGCCTAAAGGGCTATAAAAATGTGCATACCCTTTGACCCAGCAATAGCACTTCTAGGGCTATATCCTAAAGAGATCATACAAATGGGAAAAGGACCCACATGTACAAAAATATTCATAGTTCTTTTTGTGGTGGCAAAGAATTGGAAATTGAGAGGATGCCCATCAATCGGGTTTTGAACAAGTCAATGTAATGGAATACTATTGTGCTATGAGAAATGATGAACAGGCTGACTTCAGAAAAACCTGGAAAGACTTGTATGGTCTGATGCTGAACGAAGTGAGCAGAACCAAGAGAACGATGTACACAACAACAGCCACGTTGTGCGATGAGTAATATTGATAAACTTAACCCTTCCCAGCAATGCAAGGATCTAAGACATGTCCAAAGGCCTTGTGATGGAAAATGCTATCCACATCCAAAGAAAGAACTATGGAAGTTGAATTGCTATTTTTTTTCTCTTCTGTTGCATTTTGTTTCCTCTTTCTGATGGTTCCTCCTATTGGTTCTAATTCTTACTTACAACATCACTAATGTGAAAATATGTTTAATAGGAATGTATATGTATAACCTATATCAGATTGTGTGCCGTCTTGGGGAAGGTGGTGGGGAGGAAGGGGGAGAAGAACTCAAAAGCATATGGAAATGATTGTTGATAAATCAAAATAAATTAATAAAAAAAAATTTTTAATTAATTAAATAAAATGGGAGGTTAAAAAAAAAAGGAATGTTCCCTTGATTAAGATATGAGACTCTACCCTTTTTAGCTGAGCTGAGATAGTCTTGCTCCCATATGGAGAATTCATTCACACTATGTATTGTCTGGTATCTGTTCTCATCTGTATAATTTTTTATATATAATGCTATATATAACCATATAACTTCCCTGTGACTTGCTATTGGCTTGAATAAGTAGGTTTATTTGCTACTTATTCTGTGTGTTCTATAATAATCTGAGAGTTGCAAATTGAAGCCACAATTTATACCCATTAAGTTGGCAGAATTAGTTTTAGATTATTAGATTCAACACTGGTAGGACTATGAACTATATTTTTCTGCTTGCAGAGCTGTGAATTGGTGTAATCTTTTTGAAAAGTAGCATGGAATTATATTAAAGTTTAAGAGCTTCAAAAATGTTCGTATTCTTTGAACCACTTAAAGGACTATAGATCACATTACAAAGATTATACTTTGAGGATGCTATTAGAAGGGGGAAAATATTTGTTCAGACAAAAATATCACTAGAAGCATTACTTGTAATAACAAGAGAACAATATAAACAAATGCAACAATGCAAACAAAAAGATCACTAAAAGATGGTGAACCCTGAGTAGTGGAAAAAACACTACAGATCTTAGAGAAGAGATAACCAAAAAAAATCTCCTCCTTCATAGTAAAAACATGGAGGACTACACAGACAAAGTGCTGCATGCATTGTCAGACAAAGATTTTGCATCAGAAATTTTTGCTTGATAATTTTTCCTTGTCAGAAAATGGAACTTAATCTGGAGAAGGAGGAAAAAGGACGCTGATGTAAAAACAAAGGCATCAAAATGTTTTTTTAAATGTTTAAGAAATAGAGATATCTAGTAACATGAACTGATACAGAATAAAGAAATTAACATCACAACAGTATGCACATTATCTGTGTAAATGTATATAAATAATGCAGAATAACGATAATGATAAGTATAGAACAATATATGGAAGAAGAAAGTTCAGAATGACATGTAGAAAGCAAACAGAATAATTTATTTACTAGCTTGCTAAAGTTAAAAGCCAAGTTTTCTAAAATAAACTAAATGATAGATGTTTGTCACATACAATAACAATCTTATTTTAGTGTTTAAATGTTTATATGTATTGTTAGTTACTAAGCATATAACAAATAAATTTTTTTATAAAGGAAAATATGAAAATAAATACTGAAAAATATGTAGTATGGTCGTTTCTACAAAATCAGTGTCTACTATTATGTTCAAAGGCATTTTAGAACCCCCTTTTGTATTGTCAAGGTCAAAAGAAAAAGTAGGTTTATTGGCCTTGTTGTCATTCATCCTTCATTCTCAGAGAGGACCAATGACATCAGGAGGGTGATGTCTTGACTTGCAAGTGAATTGGATTCAAGTGAGGCAGTTCTGTGCAAAATCATCAGCCTCATTCTCTCCTCTAGAGTCATCTGAGTTCAGTGGCAAGACATAGCGATAACTCCAGATGCAATGGGAGACTTTAAGCTAAGGTCTCTCTCAGGTCTCAGTTTGTCTGAGACAACGCCCATTCACTGATTAAAGGCTAGGTAAGAATTGAGGCAAAAAATGGCCTAGTTTGCCTTCACAAAAGAATCCATCTGAGAGAGGAATCCATCCTCAGAGTTTCTGGCCATTACAGAAACAATTGCTATTTACGTTCACACTAAACCATCAAATCCCAAACAATGACCAAGTGAAGTTTGGGCTGGGAGCTATTATTGGCCAATCATTGAGAGTATTCAGGTAGCTCCATTTGAGTCTCAATGAGCTTTATCAAAGCCTGGTTTTCTAGGGCTATATTTCAAAAAATCATAAATGAAAACTACATGAAACAAAACAGTTAATTGTCCCAGTTTTTCAGGGGGAAAAAATGATAGAATAAATAAGTGGGAAGAAAAAAAATCTAGCCCTCAAACCCTAAGTTTAAATGTGGGAGTTAATTTCAACACTTTAATGTATCTGTGATCTCATCAAATTCAGTCCAATTCAATTCAATAAGCATTTATTAAGAATCTATTATGAGCCAAGTCCGATAAGTTATTAAATAATAACACATGGAAAATGGCCTTGCAAACCTTAAAACACTAAATAAATATTGATGATGATGATGATGATGATGTCCTGGGGATACAAAGATAAAATGCAAAACAGTCCCTATCATTAAGGAACTAAAATTCTTCTAGATATTGTGGCGAACACAATCAACTGGTAGATCAGGAACAGCCCCTATTAAGAACACTCGAGCTTTGCCTTGAAAGGAGTTAGTGATTCCAAGAATTAGAGATGAGAAGGGAGGGCATTATCGGCATGAGGCACAACTTGTACAAAGCCCCAGAGGTGAAAGATGACATGTCAAATACAAAGAACAATGAGACAGTCAGTTTGGCTGGAACTGAGTGTGTAAGGGGGAGCAATCTGAAATCATTCTATAAAAAAAAAAGTTGGTATCAGAATGTGAAGGCATTTACATGACAAACTTTTGCATTTTATCCTAGAGGCAATCCGGAGACCATTAACATTCTACAGCAAGAAAGTATCATGGACAGATCTGTGTTTTAGGAATATCATTTTCACAAATGTGTGGAGAATGGGTTGGAAAGAGGAGAGACTAGAGGCAGGAAGAAGCTATTGCAATAGTTCAGGTGATAGGGGATGAGTATTTGAAATAGGATAGTGTAGCTTTAATGGAAAGAAAAAGATGGATGAGAGAGATGTGTTGGTGGTATTAACAGGGCTTGGCAACTGGTTCAATATATGGGGTAACAGGGAGGAAGAGATTAGAGTCAAGGATATCACTGAGGTTCCAATCTAGAATGACTTGAATAATAGGGCCCTCAACAGAAAACGGCAGCTTAGAAAGAAAGAGGTTTGTTGTTGTTGTCGTTGAGTTGTGTCTGACTCTTTGCGACTCCATTCGGGAATTTATTAACAGAAACTGGAGTGGTTTGCCATTTCCTTCTCCAGCTCATTCTATAGATGAGGTAACTGAGGCAGACAGGGTTAAGTGACTTGCCCAGGGTCACACATCTAATAAGTGTCTGAGGCCAGATTGAACTCAGAAAGAGGAGTCTTCCTGACTCCAGGCCTGGCACTCTATCCACTGTGCCATATAGCTGCCTAAGAGAGATTTTTGTCCAGGATTAGCAGAAGAGGTAGAGAAAAAAAGAGGAAAATAATAAATTCTTCTGAGGTACTACCTCATACCCATCCTATTGGCTAACATGAAAGAAAATGAAAACAACAAATGCTAGAGGGGTTGTAGAAAAATTAGGACACTAATGCACTGTTGGTGGAGTTGTAAATTGATCCAACCATTCTGAAGAATAATTTGGAACTACACCCAAAGGACTATAAAACTTATCCCTTTGACCCAGCAATACCACTACTAGTTCTATATTCCAATGAGATCAAAGAAAAAGAAAAAAGACCTATATGTACAAAAAATATTTATAGCAGCTCTTTCTATGGTGGCAAAGAAATGGAAATTGAGGGGAACCCTACAACTGGGGAATGGATGAACAAGTTGTGATATATAAATGTGATAGAAAGGTATTGTACTATAAGAAATGATGAGCAGAATGGTTTTAGAAAAACATAGGAAGATTTATATGAACTGATGTGAAGTAAAGTAAGCAGAACCAGATGAACATTGTACACTATGATTGCACTATTATAATGATGATCAACTGTGAAAGACTTAGCTACTTTAATCAACACAATGATCCAAGTCAATTCCAAAGGACCCATGAAGAAAGATGCTATTCATCTCCAGAGAGAAAACTGATGAACTCTGATGCAAATTGAAGCACTTTTTTTTCACTTTAGTTTTCTTGGGCTTTGTTTTGTAATTCAGCTATTATGGAAATATATTTTGTATGACTTCATATATATAATCTATATTATATTGCTTGCCTTCTCAATGGGCAGGGAGGAGTTGAAGGAAGGGTGTGAATCTAGAACTCAAAATTGTAAAAAATAAATGCTAGAGATAAATATTTTTTTTCTTTGAAAGAAGAAAATGATCAATTCTGTTTGGAAATATTGCATTTGAAATGCCTCTGGGACATCCAGATAGAGATATCCAGCAGGCATTTAGTGAACTAGAATTAAAGATTTGGGAGTCTTGCCCATAGAAATACCAATTGACTTCTTGGAAGCTGAGGAGGTCATCAAAAAAGAGAGTAGGGAGAGAAGAGAAAAGGCTTCAGGGCCTAGCCCTGGGCTATACTTCCACTAAAAGGTTGGAATTTGTTTGATTTTTCAGGAAGGGAAACAGAGAGAATGAACAAAGGGGTTGAAGAACTAGAACCAAGCAGTGTCATGAAAACTCAGAGAGAAGAAAGTATCTAGGAGGGGGAAGTAGTCAATAGGGCCAAACACTTCAGAGAGGTCAAGAAGGATGAGGACTGAGAAAAGGCCTTTGGATTTAGCAGCAGAAATTATTGGTAACTTTGGGGAATGCAACTTCAGTTGAGTGATAGGGACAAAGGCTAGAGCAAGGTATTAAGAACTGAGTAAAATGTAAAGAAGTGGAATTTGGCTGGGAAAAGGAGCAGAAATATAAGACAATCATTTGAGAGCATAACAAGGCCAAGTAACAATTTTTTTTGAGGTGGAATGTAGGTAGCAGATAAAGGAAGATATGGAAGGCATTAAGGTATAGTGCAGAAGTGTCAGTCCTGAGGTCCTAGACCAAAACTCCAGAGTGCCTGAACCAGATTAAAATAGAATTGGGAAATATTTTAAAAATATACAAAAATACAATACAATAGCTGATGTTAATTTATGGTTTTCCAAGTCCACATACAGCCTGAAGGGAACTGTTTTTGTTTGTTTTGATTTTTTCTGTTTTTGCTAGAAGATAGCATAGGCCCCAGCAATTTGGCATGAGTTGTCAGGATACATAAACAGTTTTAAAATGATAGCTATGGAAAAGAAATATTTTAGACACAATCACTTGTTAGGCTTATTCTTATTTAATTACTGTACTGAGTAATTTAGGTGTCAGGGTCATAATAAGCTTTTTATCTGGAATAGGAATATGAAAAGAACCACTTCAAGTTTTTGTTTTTAAAGCAGAAATCAGAATCAAAAGATTTCAGGATGAAAGGGACCTCAGCAACCAATCTAATCCACTCCCAGAAGGAATCTCCTTTACTCACCCTTGCATACATAAGCCCCTTGCTGCCTTTCTCCCCAGGTGCTCCATTTGCAAAGTGAAAGTGTAGAACTATATGATCTCTAAGTTCCTTACCAGTCTGAAATCTTTGATCCTCTGTAATCTCTCCCTCCTAAATCCTCCCAACTTTCCCTGTCACCAGGATACACAAAGAGCTCTATTGCAACAAGAATCGCCTAAAGGAGTCAGTGCACACATTCACAGATCATGGGTTTGCTCGGTGAGTGGCTGGCTGCTAGGCACCATTTCAAAGAGATCATCCACTGACAAATACAGTAGAAGAACCTATGATGCTCAGGACCCAGCCTTGTCCCGACCCCAATAACATCACATAGGTGATGTCTTGACTTGCATGTGAACTAGGTTTAAGTGAAGCAGAGCTGCACAAAGTTGTCAGACTCACTCTCTCTTCCAGAGTCATCCAAGTCCAGTGACGAGACAAAAGTCAAGATGTCTGAGAATGACCCAGGATGCAATGGGTGATCTCAGTCTTTCTAAATTAAGGTCTTTCCCAGGTCTCAGTTTGTTTTTAGTTTACTATGTAAAAAGTATAAATAGCAATTGTTTTCTGTTCTGACCAGAAACTTAGAGGGGCTTTCCCTCCCATATTGATATTTTTGTGATGGTAGATTAGGCCATCTTATGTCTCGATTCTTACCTAGCCCTTAGTCATATAGTTAAGAAGACAAGGCTAGGGAGCAGTGTAAACTGCAGAGGGGTGGGCAACCTGTGTGGGGATGGGGATGGATGGAAAGGGGTGTCTGTCTGTCTATCCATCTACTTCCCTGGGGAGATAAGAGTTAGATCTGGAAGCAACCTTGGAGGTCATAAAGGAAGAAACCAAGGCCCAGTGAAGGCAAGGTACTTACCCAAGGTCACACAGATAGTAAGTGGTGAAATCTGGAATCTGAATCCAAGTCCTCTGACTCTTTTTCAACTATTCCATGACAAGCTAGAAGGATTCTAATAATACAGTACATAGAACGTCAGAGCTAGAAGAGATCCCAGAGGTCATTTAGTCCAACATATACTACAAGATAGTTGACAAGTGGTTACCTGGACTCTGTTTGAAGACCTCCAATGAGAAGGAGCCACTACCTCCCAAGGAGGCACCTTTGGATATCTCTAATTAGTAGAAAGCTTTTCCAGACATTAAACCAAAATTTGCCTCTACAGTTTCCACTCTTGCTCCTAGGTCCTCCTACTGGGACTGAAAAGAACTAAACTAATCCTTCTTCTACATGACAGCCCTTCAAATATTTAAAAGCGGCCATCATATCTTCTTTTTTCCAGAATAAACATTCCTGATAGCATCAACGAATCCTCCAATAGCATAGACTGACTGATGTCTTTTTACCATCTTGGTTGACCTCCTCTGGACACTCTCCAGATTATAGATGTCCTTGCTAAGCTATGACACTCAGAACTGAACAAAATGCTCTAAATGGGGCTTGGCCAGGACAAAGCACAACAAGAGCCTCAAGTCCTCAAGCTGTGCCTTTCTTATGAACGCTAAGATCATCCCAATTTTTTTTGTTGTCCATTGATACATATTAAATTTGAAGTCTACTAAAACTCCCAGATCTTTATTTTCAGACAAACCACTATCTAACCATGTCTCTTTCTTCATTCTTGTCCTTGGGAAGTTAATTTGTTTTTAATTTTGTTTTACATTTTTTTCATTTCACTTTACAAAAATTGCATCAATGCACATAGCCATAATTCCTCAGAGTTCAACACCATTGGGTTATAAACTCCAAGTTTATGTAGAGTACATTGTATATTTACAATATTCATTTTATAACTTGTAGAAAGTTAATATGAATAACAGCCCAAAGTCATTACAATGCTATCAGTACAAATTTATTACAAAATTCCTTTAATTAAAACTGAATGAGATAAATGGGATCTGACACATTATTTCTTTTAACTTATATTAACCTTCATATGCTATGATCCAGAGGGGAAAAAGAAAATACACAGTAAGAGCAACAGTAATAAATAAGAAACTTTAAAGTGACATGTAACCTGCAATTAGATAAATCAACTCAGCAAATACAGGTTGGGGTCAATCTCAGGAGCTAAGATTGTGGTTTCACCAGCACTATTGCTGCCTTATTCCTGAAAGTTGTGCCTCTCTTAATGATACTTAAGATTGCCATAACTTTCCCAGTTAACCATATCACATTTTCTGTAAAATTTTTCTGTTCGAATTTTTTATAAAAGTTCTCAACAGAACATATCATTTTATCTTCTACTCCTGAATTGAAATTATAAATATATTTATAGATCCTCAAAAGAAAAAAAGAACATGCTATCTATGCCTTTACCCAAGTGTAATATTCAGAACCAAACTCGAGTGAGTAACTTGCAGAGCTCAGATCAGGGTACTGATCAGACTTTGCCCTGGATCTGACCATTCTGATGAACACTGAAAGCTAAGAGCCTGAAATAACACAACACTCAATATGCCAAGAAAGTAGTAAGAGGACCAGCCCAGACCCTCTTTCCAGTCTTAACATAAAGTCCAAAGTCAAGAAATAGGCTGGAGAAAGAGTAAACAAAAAAATATCCTGCCATAAAAGCTATTATTGTGATGACAGAAATACTCAAGACACAAATCCAGAAGAAGAAAATTACTCCAAAATATCTTTAAACAAAGCCTCAAAGAAAATTACAGCTGGGGCACAAGTTCAACTAAAATTGCTGGATAAGATGAAGCAAGAATTAAATAAAAGGATTAAAAATAATTTAAAAAAACAAATAACAGCATTAGGGGAAAATGGGAAAATAAATTGCAATTATGGAAGAAAGAATTAGAAAGCAATTAATAGCATGGCAAAAGAGATATAAAACCTTGGCTAAGTCACAAACTCCCTGAAAATTAGAATAAGCTAAATAAAGAACAACAAGAAATATTAAAACAAAGTCAAAAGACTGAAGAAAATGAAGAAAATGCAAAGTATCTTGTATCAGGAAAAAAAATCTGACATGGAAAATAGATCGAGGAGAGATAATTTAAGAATTGCTATACTACTTGAATGCCATGACCAAATAAAGAACCTAGACATTATATTTTAATAAATATTAAAAGAAAACTGCCCAGATCTCTTAGAACCAGAGGGCAAAGTAAAGAAAGAAAGAATCCAACAGCCATCTCCTGAAAGAAACCCCAAACTCAAAACTCCCAGGAACATCATAGCCAAAATCCACAGGTTCTAGGTAAAAGAAAAAAATAACAAAAGTAGCCAGAAAGAAAGAATCCAAGGACTGAGAGCCACAGTCAGGATTACACATGATTTAGCAGCCATCCCATAAAGGAGCAAAGGAATATAATATTCTAGAAGCCAAAAGAAATAGACTTGCTACCAAGAATAACTTAGCCAGCAAAACTAGGTATAATCCTACATGGCAAAAGATTGGATCTTTAATGAAACAGAGGACTATCAAGCATTCCTGATGAAAAGACCAGTTACATAGAAACTTTGAAGTTAAAATACAGCAGTTAAGAGAAACATTAAAAAGTAAGTATGGGGGGCAGCTAGGTGGTGCAATGTATAGTGCACCAGCCCTGAAGTCAGGAGGACCTGAGTTCAAATGCGACCTCAGATCAAACACTTGACACTTACTTGCTGTGTGACCCTGGGCAAGTCACTTAATCCCAATTGCCTAAAAATTTAAAAATAAAAAATAAAAAAGTATGTATAAATAATCAAAAGTGACTAAACAAGGATAAATTGTTTACATTGTAATTGGGGAGACAATACATGTATTCTGTCTGAACCCTATCTTCATTAGGTATCTTAGAGAGAATCTCTAATTAGACAGAAGATACAGGGGTTCTGTTATGGCTTTATGTTTTAGAAGAATGGAATGAGGGGGAGCAAGAATATACTAGGGAGGAAAAAGGAGAGGAAGGTTAGGGAAAATTATCTCACATAATCAGAATGAATAAGTAGACACTTACACAAAGGTAGGGGCTAACACTTGAACCTCATTCACTTAAATTGGTCAAAGGATGGAATACACATGTGTGCACACACACACATATGGTTGAGTTCAGAAATACACTTCATTCAACAGAGAAATAGTATAGAAAGGGGAAAAGAGACAAGGGGGAATTAGAGAGAGGATAGATTAAGGCAGGAATAAGTCCTAAGCAAAATAAACTGAGGATATGCAAAAATGTTTATCACTCTTTTTGATATGGCAAATAATGGAAATCTGAAGCAGTGTCCATCAAAGGGGGAATGACTGGACAAATTATAGCAGATAAATCTGATGGAAATTTGTACTTTAGGAAAAGATGAAGGGGGTGGGGAGGGAGGAAATAAGCATTTCTATAGTGCCTACTATGTTCTAGTCACTTTGCTAAGTGCTCAAAAAAATTCATTTGATTCTCACAAAAACCCCGAAAGTTAGGTGCTATTATTATTCTAATTTTGCAGTTGTGGAAACTGAGGCAAACAGAAATTAAGTGACTAGCTCAGGATCGTACAGCTAGTGAGTATGTGAAGCCAAATTTGAACTCAGGTCTTTCTGACTCCAGCACTCTATCCACTTCATCAGCAGCAGACTGTTACAATGGTTTCAAATAAACCTAAAACAGGAAAACCTGTTTGAATGGATACAGAGTGAAGTGGCGGTGGGGAGGGGAATGGAAATACAATTTATACAGTGACAACAAGAAAGGCAACTTTGAAAGACTTATGAATTCTGATCACCATAATGAACAACTATGATTCCAGAGGACAATAATGAAATATGCTACCTACCTCCTGGTAGAAAGGTAAAGGAATCAGAACACAGAATGAGACATTTTTTGGACATGGCCAATGTGGATATTTACTTGTATAGCATAGACTACTGTGGCTTTTTCTGCCTTCAAGACCAGGTAGATTAGATTTCACCATAGATTTTTATCCCAGAGGCTCCAGTCTTTCTGCAAATGGCCCCCATCTCTATCAAGGGTGTCTCCCCAAATGCAAATAGTATTTCTCTGTACCCCAGTTCCATTTAGTCACTAACAATCAGATTAGCTTTTACACAGAAATATTTACTTCAGACAGTAAAATCACAAACGTACAAACAAACTTACTCCCCCACAACAAATAGGAGGCATAATTTTCCTACCATGCTGTGTACCACCTCAGTCTGTAGGGAGGAGAAAAATAAAATCAGCTTCGCTCTCATAAAGTGTAATGCCAGTTTGAAGTCCAAACTCCTCCTCAAATTTGAGGCCTATGTACTCTGGTTACTCAGGGGTTCCATGCCAGGCTGGCTGTCTATACCATCTCACCTCCAAGGTTACCATGGCCCAACCTCCTGGGTCCCTTGGGGATCACCTCTAGCATCTAAAACTGAGAAAAACAAATAACAGAAACAAACATACCCAGACCCATTACTTGGAAGCAGAGTAAAAGAGAGAGAACAGGGGAAAGAAAGTCCTTTCCCTCTCATCCTTGCTGTGGGTGAACTGTATCTTTACCTCTCGATATTAGCAATAATAGAGCAAGAGAAAAGGGGCAGGAGAAAGAGAAAAGAGCAGCCAAAAAGAGAATAAATGACTCAGTCTTCCCAAATTTAATCAAAGGAGGCTACCCCTAGACATCCTTCAAATGCCCCTTATGGGTGGCCCCATGTAAGGCAAATGGCACATGCCAGGCCATGCCCCAGGTTACACTTGTAACAGGGGGTTTGTTTTGTTTTGGTTTTTTTCATTCTCAGTAGAAGGTGACAGGGGTTACAGCAGGAAAGCAAGACAGATTTTGCTGAGTAAAAAAAAAATTTTTTTTTTTAAAGAAAAGATGAAGGGAATGGTTTTCAAGAAAACTGGGAAGACTCGTATGAACTGAAACAAAGTGAAAAAAACATGAACAATTTATATACTGATAACGGTATGATAAACAGCTTTGAAAGTCTTAGGAAGTCTGATCAGAGTAATGACCACAATTCCCGAGGACTAATGATGACATGTGCTACCCAACTCTTGATAGAATGGTGAGGGTACAGATTGAAACTTTGGGCAGGGGGAGAGATGGCTAATGCAGGAATTTGTTTTGTCTGTCTCTACATGTTTCTAACAGATTTTTTTTCTTTGTTTCTCAGCTGGAGGTGGGGATAGGTGAGAGAGAGGAAGATCTTTGCCAAGTTAAAAAATAAAATAAAATTTAATGAAAAAGAAAGGAGAAAAAGTAGACCTCAATGGAGGAGATGACAATGAGAAGAAAGAGGTACAAGAATGCTGGTGGGGGCTTCTGAGGACCCCCAATAGTGTATGACAATTCCAACAAAAATATATCGCAGTTACAATGAATGCATTGTAGAGATAAGGGAGACTGCTCATCTACTTCTATCCTCCCCCTCCCTACAGCCACTGCATCCAAAGGCTTCTGCTACTGGTTAACCACAGACTACAGAATGAGAGAGTCAGGGAAAGCTCTTGGGGACCCACAACCACTGCAGCAGCCACAAGTGCCACTACCATGCTCAGAGTGGGGCTAACCTATTTTGAAGTTACCTGGAGCTAATGCAGGAGTTAAAGGTTGCTGTGTTTACCAAGAACAAGGATGGCAATGCTTCTCTCCTCTTCTTTCTTTCCTGCTCCCAGGAAGAGTGAATATACATTTCAAAACATGTTTCTTTAAAATTAATATTTTATATTGCTGTTCACCTTTAATCCAAACACAAGATTGATCTATATATATGTGTGTGTGTGTGTGTGTGTGTGTGTGTGTGTGTGTGTGTGTGTGTATATATATATATATATATATATATATATATTTCATTTGAGTAAGAGCAATGCGAGCAAAGTTATGGTCAGTGACACAGAGAGTGTGGAGGAAGCTCTCTCTCTTTTCTAAATTGCCAGGGTGTCCCTTATCCCATCTGAGCCTTAAACAAACCCAAAGAATTTTATTTAAAATATATTCTTGCACTCCACACCAAAGCAGAGATCAAAATCAACCTAGCCCATTCATGGAGTTCTCTGGGCACAATGGAGCTAAAGGATAGCATTAGGAGAAAACAAGCTTGGTAAATAAGGTGTTGGGAGTCATTTCTCTCAGAGGTAGTTGCCTTGGAAGTCTCAGAAGTACCTTTGTTCTTCTTAGAGATTTAAACCTCTTCCCCTAAGTGTCTGGAAAGTCACACCTAAAGGAAAGAGTAAGGAACAGTGACTCAGTCTACACAGGTTAGAAGTCATCCAAGAGGAACTAGTTTTCCTCCCAAACCAAATACGTCTCATCCACAGCATTGCTACATGGTCATCCTCTGTCATCTGCCTTTGTACATGTCTTTCTTTTTTTTATCTTTTTTTTTGGTTAGGCAATGGGGTTAAGTGACTTGCCCAGGGTCACATAGTTAGTGTTTGTGTCTGAGGTCACATTTAACTCAGGTCCTCTTGAATCCAGGGCCAGTGCTCTATTCACTTCACCACCTAACTGCCCCTGTACATGTTTTTCTAAAATCCAAATAAGTTATTAAGTTCCCTGTGCACCTACGGATGTCCCTTTAAACAACCTTCCCTCTTCCCTCCTCATCAGAATTTTCTTTTTTGTTTTCAGAATTTTAATCTGAAGAGATTCTCCACACTCTAAGGCTTACCACTTCTGCGAAATTCTGGCCACAGGATCCTATTTATTTCTTCTTCCAAGGACTTCAAAATCTGCTCTCCAAATATCCAGGATGCATGTAAAATTATTCCCAATTTTCCTCTGTCACAGATTCTACAATGGAATAGTCACTTTCCTTCAAGGTTCCTCTCATTTCCACTGAGACAAACAGTTCCTCCCTACCGAGGAGACAGAGATCTAGAATAAAAGAATGAAATATTCATTGTGGCACGTCAAGAAATTATTAACCATTCAGCTTTTGTCAACTGAACATCAAGATTCTTTTCATAGATTAGGTTCCCACTATAAAGTGTGACAGTTGCTCCTAACTCCTTTCATCAGGTTACATGTACTCTTATTTCACAAATAAATTTAATATTTTTAAGAAGCTTAGAATGATGATAAAAGACCAATTGTTGGACCACACAATAGAATGGTAAGTATGTTAAACACTTTTGTCCTTTACTTCATAAACTGTGAGAACTTGACTATGATAGACCTCTGTAAATTTATAACATCAAAAGTGTGCACCACATTGTAGTAGTGTGGAGCAAGGGAAAAAGCCCCAGACTTCAAGTTAAGTGCCCTAGTTTTGTGACTCCGATCCAACATATACTAGCTATGTAACCATAGGGAGGGAGGTGGGCCCATGATTTCAGTGATGTTGGGAACCCCCAGGTGAAGAAACTCTCCCTACAAACACAAGTTGGCATCTTCTCTGCAATTTATACTCTTAGAAATTTGTCTAGAAAGATGAAAGTAATCAGCTTGCACAGATCACACAATCAGAATTGTCAGAAGGGAAGCTTGAACCCAGATTGTCTTGGTTTCAAGGCCAGCTTTCCACCAATTAGCCTCTATGTGATCATGGGACTGTCAATTAACCTCTTTGAAGCTCAGTTCACTCATCTGTAAAATGGCAATTGTGATACTTTCACACAGGAAAATGAGGAAATGCTTTGAAAACATGAAAGTGCTATATAAATGTAAGCTGTTATCATTTTTATTCAAAGGAGATTTGCCCTCTACTCATTCAGAAAGATTTGAAAAAAAAAACAATAAAATCCATTATATTTCTTTATATTTCTCAACTATAAGAATCATAGCAGAACAAGTTCCATTTTGAAATTCTAAAAATCCCTTTTATAATTATTATTGTTATAAAACTATACTAAAGATTGATGCTTTAAAATTAGCATCCTATGCCATACTATCTGAACATTCACTGTTTTTTGGAATAAAGTCAACATTGCAATTATTGACCGCGGAGAAAAGTTGAAGAGGATCAATGAAAATTGAAATAAAATCTTACTTTTTCTCAAGAAAATAAATTTTCAATTCAATATAAACCACAAATTAAATGAAATATGTTGACTTCCAAGAAGGGGGAAAGCAAGATGTCACAAAATGAGATCAGCATTGAAGTTTTTCCAGAGGATCTAAACTCAAATTTGATTTTAGTTCAAAATAAAGAACATTAAAAGAATGTGATTTGAAGGCACAATGAGCATAATGGTTGGAGCACTGAATTCAAATTCATTAAATGTAGATGTTTTCCTTGCTTCTCTGTTCACTTGTCATGAAAATTGTCTTTCCACCCCATTTTAGTTTTTCTATTTTGAGAATAGAAACTCTCATTCATCAATATTAGAAACATTTTCTAAAGTGACTTGGTATCTTCATAAAAGAGTATGAATAAATAAAAATTGTTGATTGTCCTTTGTTTTCAAAAAGGACCAATAACATCATGGGGTGATGTCTTGACTTGTTCGTGAATTGGATTTAAGTGAGGCAAAGTGTCACAAAATCATTAGCCTCACTCTCTCTTCTAGAATCATAGAAGTCCAGTGGCAAGACAAAAGTCAGGACAACTGGCAATGGCCTGGATTGCCGTGGATGATGTTGGCATCTTCAATGTCTGACCAAGCTCTAAGTGGTCTACAGCACCTGCTTCAGCTGCCTTCATGGCTGTGGAACAAATTGTTCTCATCTGTCCATTCCACTGTGAGGGGGATGTCTTCACATGGTTGGGGTAGATATTCCCCTACCTCACCAACAAGTCTGAGGCCTATTGGTTACCCTCAACCTGGTTTAGCCCATCTGTGGAGACAGTTTTACCAAGATGTGGCCACTGTGCATACTACAGCATCTTGGAGCCATAGGAGAGAGTTGGGTAACCAGTTGAATACCAAAGGTGGATTTTCAGAGCAGCTCTGAAAAGGGCACCCCAGAGGTGCTAGTACTCCCTTAACACTCCATACACCCCAAAATAGGAATTAATGCTTACAGGAAAGTTCCATATATTATACAATACATCACCACAAGGAAGAGGAAAAAATTTTAAATAAATGCTTGTTGACTTGGAAAAATAGAAAAGTCAGGCACCTTCAGGTTTGAATCCAGTCCCCACGTAAGGGTCCAGAGCTCAGAAGAGTCCCTTAAAGGAAAGGGAGAGGAAACAGTGCCCCAAACCCCTCTAAGCACAGCAGTAGTTCTTATTGTTAGATAGATATTTTCTATGCCTTTATATATATATATATATGCATATATATATATACACACATGTTGCATCCCCCAATAGAATGTAAGCTACCTGAGGGCATCGACTTTCACCTTTGTTTTTGTATCCTTAGCTCATAGCACAGTAATTGGCACAAGGTAAATACTCAATAAATTCTTGTTGATTAATTGTTGACTAATTAAGAAATCTCAATAGTGGCCTGAATTATGTGACTAAGTTCATATACTACACATATGAATACATTAGAAAACCAACAAAATACTAACATCAAAAAAGAAGGAAAGATGATATCCATATTTAAATGAGAGAGATGAGGGGCAGCTAGGTGGTGCAGTGGACACAGCTCTGGCCTTGGAGTCAGGAGGACCTGAGTTCAAATCCTGTCTCAGACCAGACACTTGACACTTACTATTTGTGACTCTGGGCAAGTCACTTAATTCTTATTGCTTCACCAAAAAGCAAAATAAATAAATAAATGAGAGAGATGTGTTATACATGATTTATAGCCATGATACTTCATTAATCCAGAAACTTATCCTAGTTAAAATACAGTCAAAAGTTCAGGGGGAAAAAGACTGTGACAAACAAAAAGATATTCGTAAAATACATGTATCAGGGATTGTGCACTGTACTTAAAGTAGGGACTCTTTTTGTCTTACTCAGAGCCTTTTCATTTAACTTAACCTATTAAATTAGCCTTTAATAATTATAGTCAGTTTCATTATTTGGTTTTGGAACCACAGTAAATTAGAAGAGCACAAAAAAGAGCGGCAAATAGAAAAACTATAAGAAGTATATAGAAAAAATTTTAAAACATTGCAATTTCAGGTCTTAAGCATAGGGGCAAACCACTCTCTACAGCTCAATTGCTGCTTAGAGTCGCTGTATTAAGGCACAAAAAAAAAATACTTGATGTTCCTAATATAATGACCTCTAGGTTTTTCTGTCACACATCACCAACCACTTTTTGGACATCTTGAACTAGATGTCCATTGGGCATCTCAAACTCAATATGTCTAAAACAGAACTTGTTATCTTCGCCCCAAAACTCTCCCTTTTCCCCAACTTCATTGCTACTGTCAAGGACACCAATATCCTCCCAATCACAGAAGTTTACAACCTCAGTGTCATCCTGACTCTTCACTCTCACTCACCTCACATAGCCAAACTATTGCCAAATGTCAATTCTACCTTTACTGCATCTCTCATATAGGTTCCTTGTTTCCATTCACACCTTCATCACTTCTCACCTGGACTACTGAAATGATCTTCTAATTAGTTTTCCTGTCTCAAATTTCCCTCCACACTACTCTATTCTCAACTCAGCTGCCAATATGATTGTTCTAAAACATAGGTTTGACCTTGTCACTCCACCTACCCCCATCACAAATACTCAATAAATTCTAGTGGTTCCATGTAACCTCCAGGATCAAATGAAAAGTCTTTTGTTTGGCATTTAAAGCTCTTCATGATCTGGCCCCTTCCTAGCTTTCCATTCTTCTTACATTTTTATTCCCCTCTGTACTTACAATCTAGCTATACTTACTATCCCTCATACACTACATTCCATCTCCAATCATGGTGCCTTTGCAATAGCTGTCTCCCTCAACCTCCATGCCAGAATGCTCTCCCTCCTCACCTCAGTTTCTTAGAATCTCAAGCTTTGTTCAGGACTCAGTTCAAATCTCACTTTCTCTGAGACTACTTTCTATATACTGTATACATATCTTGAATTTATTTAGTTATTTACATATTATCTCCCCCATTAGACTTTTAGTTCCTTGAGAGTAGGGACTGTCTTTGCCTTTCTCTGAAACCCCAGGGCTTAACACAATAGTAAAAGCTTGATAAATACTAATCTACCAACTGCCTGAGACATCAAGAAAAATTTAAATTAAATGCAGGGGCTCTGTTTTGTAGAAATGACACATCATTATTAATAATTGCTCACATTTATATATCACTCTAAGGTTTACAAAGGACTTTTCCCACAAGACTGAGAGGCAAAGTAGTCAAGAATTATCCCAATTTTCAGGTGAGGAAACTGAAGCTTACAGGGGTTGCATGATTTGCTTGGGGGTAAGGGAGGAGATGTCCCACAAATGATAAATGTCAAAGTAAGGATTTGATCCCAGACCTCTTGACTCCATATCCAGTATTACTGAAGGGAAGTGTACATTTCATTTTATAATGACTCACACACAATAAAAGTCTGATGCTTAAAACAATACTTAAAACTTCAGCTTTCTGGAAAATTCACTTCATTCCTCCAATGAGTTCAGATAAATTAGGAGTTACTGTATACAGAAATATGACTTGACCCCATAGTAAACCAAATCCAAGCTTTTTTTTTCCTGCATTGCATTTCCATATGTATTTTTGACAGGCATGAGATTTGCATCAACTATGAAAAAATCCAGACCCTTTTAGCAGTAGATACAAATGCATTTGGTTTGCTTGTCTTTACAAGAAAAATAAATCTATGTCTTTCCAGACTTAATTATAAATTTGAGAGTAAAATGTGACATAAGCAATCCACTCAAATGGATTTTAGCTTCACTTACTAATTTTCTCACAATCTAAATGTACTATTCCCAAAGCACAGTCTACAACAGAATTTCAACTTTTAAAAAATATTTTGAAAAGCTTTCTAGTAACATTGTCACAGAAGAAGTCTCCTGTGACATTTAAGGTATATTGGAATATTCCCCAAAAAAAAATCTCATGGGGAAAAAAGATTTATGAAGTGATGAAAATGAGTCAGCAGAACCAATAAAATTATATACTCATTGATCACAACAATGTAAGTAGGAAGAACAACAAAACACATCTGAATGTTGTTTAATTATAATGACCATGCTTGGACCTGGAAAAGAAATAAGATGGTGCACTTCCTTTCATTGACAAGTTTAAAGACTATAGATATGGAATGTTGCATATGCTGTCACAAAATCAATACATTGGCTCATTTTGGTGATCTACAGAAACAGCAATCTTTGTTACAAGTAAATACTTACTAGAGAAAAAGAGGGAGAGAGACATTCAAAAATTAATGTAATTAAAAATGAAAGGCACCAATAAAACCTTTTTAAAAGAATATCTTGGATTTTCTAATGAAACTCTGAATTCTTTTCTCTGGCTTTAGTATCAGGTTCAAAACAGGTCTATCATGAATAAAATTCACTGAAATTCAAATAGAACTAGTTTTATAGGTAGGTCTATTTGCAGGACTGGTGTCTTTGAAATAACTGCTCTCCTGCCTTTTGCTCCTGCTTACAGCATCTCTATATAGGAACATTTTCTTGTTTCGTATTCAATGTGTGTTGTCAAATACACCTTTGTTTTACCACATAGGAAAATTTAATTAGGAAAAAACCTGTTTTCAAAAGATATGAAGAGATCACAAAGTTAAATGTCCAAACATTCAGTATGCCTTGGAAGGAGGGGATAATATAAATATGCTAACTACTGGTTGAAAGGGTGATCCCAAAGAATTGTTATCAGTAGTTAGAGGTCAACTTGAAAGGAAGTCTCCAGTGAAGAGCTCCAAGAATCTGTGCTTGGCCTTTTACTGTTTAACATTTTTATCAATAACTTGGTTAAATACATAGACAATGTGCTTATCATGTTTCAGGAGCTAGGAGTCAAAGGGAAAGGAAAGGAAAGGCAATAAGCATTTATTTAGTGCCTACTATATACCAGGCACTGTGCTAAGCACTTTTATAAATATTATCTCACGTGATCCTCACAAAAACCCTTGAAGTAGGTGCTGTTAGTATCCCTATTCTACAGCTGAGGAAACCAAAGTAGTCAGAGGTTAAATAATTTGCCAAGAATCACACAGCTGTAGTAAGTATTTGTGGCTGAATTTTAACTCAGTCTTGCTGACTCCAGACCTAGTGCTCTACCCACGGTGCCACCAGCTACCTCTAACTGCTTATAGTTAACAAACACTAGATGACAGAATCAGGATCCAATAAGGATAAATGTAAAGTCTTATCCTTTTGGTTTAAAAAAAATCAACTTTATAAGTACAAGGTGGGGAGGGCATGTTTAGGCCACCAGAAAAGATCTATGGGGTTTAGTGGTCTGAAAGCTCAAAACAACTCAACAGGGTGATATGGTAATCAAAGAAAAGTAATGTATTCTTGAGCTACACTGAGAGGCATACCTTTCAGGTAGACAGTGATAATAATCCCGCTAATTGTCATCTTGGGAATCCATTAGATGCTGGAATATAGGGTGGTAACACAGACTATATTTAAATGTTTTCCTGATTGACTTTCTAATAGTATTGAGATACTATTAGAAAATGAATACTTCAACATGACTAATATGGAAATGCTTTACATGACTGCATATATATAACCTATAATAAATTGCTTACCATTTTAGGAAGGGGATAGTGGAGGGAGGAAGGGAGAAAAGTTTGGAACTCAAAATGTTTTTAAGATGAATGTTAAAAATTGGCTTTATGTGTAATTGGAAAAAATGAAATACTATGTTTTTAATTAATTTAAAAAAGAAAAGGAATGCTTCAGTAATTTAAAGACTTGTGATGTAGGCTGCGAGGCTAAAGAAATGACCTCTCTGAGTCTCAGTTTGGTTATTGTAAAATGAGAGGGTTGAACTATATTAAGTTCTCTTCCAGTTCTAAATCCTGTGATACTCTAATACAGACTGTAATACTACATTGCTAAGGAGGATGAGGATGAGGGAGCCTCCACTGCTGTGAATCACAACCCCTCTACAATTTAATAGATGGTTTCTATGGGCAAAAAATTCATCTTTTAGCCAGCCTGCTGATGAGAAGGAAGGCACAAAAGGAAAGCAACAAAAATAATAAAACAAAAAAAATGAAATGATGATCCCAAAATATTAAGCATTCACACTATGTAAACTAAAGTGAGTCATTAAAGTCATCTTTCTGAATCCTTGTCACACCTATTTCAAAACTTTTCCACTTTCCTTAAGGTCCTCAACTTCACCCCCATCTCCCTCAATTTCAGAAGATGAATTAATTCATCTCATTCCTAAGGAGATCCAGGCCAACCAACATGAGCTCCCTTGACTCCTAATCTTCCTTACCTTAGAGCTTTTTTTTTTAATCTTTGCTATTCTTCCTCTTTACCACCTTTCTCATAGGAAGAGATACTCCCTATGTCCAAAGTTAATTACTATAGTTGTTCCCTTGGTTTCATTCCTTCTCACCTTACTCCTTAAGACCATCGTCCCTCCTCTCACATATCCAATCCCTTTCCCTCCACAGGCTCATACCCTTCTAGCTTTAAGCATGATCAGGTATTCAGATGTTCTGTATCTTCAAAAATCTTCCCTCAACTCTCTTAATCTTCTATCTTCTTATCTTTCTCCTGTTCACTGCCAAATTTGTTGAAAGAAGAATCTCCACCTAATTTCTCTACTTCCTAAACACTCTTTTCTCAAAACCCTTCTAATCTTGGCTTTTTTCCCCAGTCTTCTATTTAAACTGCTTTCTCAAAGGTCCCCAACAATATAAAAATTGCCCTATACAAAAACTTTTCTTGTGCCCCTCCAAAACCTTATAGCATTAGCTATGTCATAGGATTATGACATCCTATTATGATATTATGAAATTATCTAGTTCAAATCCTTCATTTTGCAAATGAGGAAACTAAGGCACAAAGATCATTTTGAATCTCCTCTGCATCCTCTTTCATGTCCTGTTCTCTAAATACAGACATATCATACAGTAAGCCCTCCATCCTCTTTTTTCTTTGTATTTTCTATCTCAGTCACATTATTTTCAAGTGTTCAACTACCTATGAGTCCAAAATTTAAATCTCCAGCACCAACCTCTCTTTTGACTTCTATCACCATAGTTCTAACTGCTTTACTGGATATATCCACTTAGTTGTCCTTTCTATACTACAAACTCAACAAGACAAAAAGTTCAATTCATCATCTTTCCCCCAAAACCTTCTCCTCTTGACTTTCCTATTTCTGCTAATAGAATCACCATTCTTCCAATCATGCATGCTCAAATGCTTAGAGTCATGCTTGATTCCTTCTCATCACATCTATTAATCTTCAAGTTCCATTAAATCTGTTTCCATTATGTTGGTCTTTGTTCAGAAATTTTTGCTCCATTGGGACTCCGGAAATATTTATGAGACAAATAATTATGTAAATAATTTAGAAGAAATGGAAAGACTTCCAGGAGCAGTCCATGCATTCCCAGATGGGGAAATATCCTTAAATGCTCTAACATCCTCAGATCCAGTATCTTCTTTCTCCAGTCTAAACTGCATACCCACTGCTAAATTAATCTTCTTTAATGCATAGCTATGATGACAAAACCAAAGAATCTCAAAGTTGGAAGGAAATTCAAAGATGATCTAGTTCAATTGGTATCTAAACAAAAATCCCCTCTATAAAATCCTGAAAAAGGAATCACTTTTTCATTCAACCCTATCTGAAAACTTCCAGTGATGGGGAAAAACATACTCTCTTCTCCATCCTCTTCCTCTCCCCTCCCCATCCTCCACCCCAGGCAGCTCATCCTACTTTTGAAAATATCTAATTATTAGAAAAATTTTCCCCTGTGACAAGCCTACCTCCATACCTCTGAAATTTCCATCTACTGTCCTAGTTTTTGCTCCTTATAGCCAAAAAGAATAATCTCTTTTCTACATGTTGTTGTTGTTTAGTCATTTCAGTCATGTCTGACTCTTCATGACCCCACTTGGGGTTTTCCTGGCAAAGATGCTGGAGTGGTTTGCCATTTCCTTATCCAGTTCACTTTACAGATGAAAAAACTAAGGCAAATAGGGGTAAGTGATTTGCCCATGGGTCACACCGCTAGTAAGTGTCTGAGGTCGGATTTGAACTCATGAAGATGAGTGTTCCTGATTCCAAGCCTAGTGTTCTATTCCATGTGCCACCTCACTGCCCTACTCTTCTACATGCCAGACCTATAAAAATTTGAACTTCAACCTGGTTCATCTCTTCTCTAGGCTAAGTATCTCCCATTCTTTCAACAAGTCCTTCTATGATACGACTTCAAGTTCTCTTACCTTCCTGCTCACACCTATATAAGCTTATCAAAGTCTTTGCTAAAATGTATGGCCCAAAACTGAACATGACTCTCCAGAAGTGGTTTGTGCAAAGCTGAATATGACAAGACTATACTACCCCTCTATTAACATAACCTAATACCACATTACTGAAGATTCACATTGCACTTGTACACCACTGAATCCCTCCATTTTTTTTTAGACACAAACTGTTGTCTTATCTATGCCTTCTCATTCTTTCCTTTTGAAGCAATTTTGTTAATCAGAACACAAAACTTTATGTCACCTCAGAGGCAACTAGCTGTTGCAATAGATAGAGCACCAGACTCAGACTCAGGAAGACCTAGGTTCAAATATGGCCTCAGATACTTACTAGCTGTGATTCTGGGCAAGTCACTTAACCCCTTTTTCCTCAGTCTCCTCATCATGCGTGTGAGTGTGTGTGTGTGCACACATGTGTAGGAATCATGGGCCTAAAGGTCATACTTGGACCCATGGGAACTGATGAAATCATCAAGCAAGAGAATGTAAAGAGAAAAAAAAAGGTTCACTTCACAGGAAGTAAACATGATAAGGATGAAGATACAGCAAAGACGACTGAGAAAGAGCAGCTGGTAGAATAATTGAGAGCCCTGTTACAAAAACCCAGAGAGGAAAAAATATTCAGAAAGATGTAGTCTACAGTGTAAAACACTACAGAGAATTTAAGAAGAATAAGGAATAGAAAAGGCCATCGGAGTTAGCAATTAAGAGATCTTTCATAACTTTGGAGAAAGCAGATTCAGTTGAATGATAAGGTTAGAAACCAGATTATCCAGGGTTTAAAAAAGGATGATAGGAAAGGACATGAAGATATCAAATATATAAGGCTTTTTCAAGGAATTTAGCTGAGAATGGTGACAAGACATATAGGAGAGAGCTAATGGTGATCTAGTGAGGATAAGAAAGACCTGAGCATGTTTGTAAGGCAAAAGGGTATGAGATAAAGAAAGACTAAAGACTAGAGGCAGAAAGGATGATATTAGAACCAATCTGCTACAGCAGAGAGTAGGAAATGGAATAAAGGATAAATGTGTGACTAGCAGGTAGCACTCTATGTAAAATTTGGCTGTATAGGTGTGGGAGTAGGTTTCTACCTAGGTATGGCCAATCCCTCCAAACCATATCTTTCTCTTCCCACCAGCAACCCTCTTTTTTTCAAGGTCAGTGGGGATGTGGTATTACCAATGACTATCTGCCTTAGACTGAACCAAGTTTGATTAAGGAACTACTTCATACCTCCTAAAGGAACAATGAAGTTATAGATGCTTTGTTACACTACATTCACAACTTCTTTATACTATGATCATATGATTATAAGCAATATTAGATGTCAATACAGTCACCCAGACTTGTAGCAGACTGTTCAGGATAGAGTTCCGGACCCAGCTGTGTGCCCCTAAGCAAGTTACTTAATCTCTATCTACCTCAGTTTGTTCATCTGTAAAATGAGGATTGGGCAGCTAGGTGGCACAGTGGATAGAGCTCTAGACTTGGAATCAGGAAGACTTATCTTCATGAGTTCAAATCTGGCTTCAGACACTTACTAGCTGTGTGGCTCTGGGCAAGTCATTTAATCCTGTTTGCCTCAGTTGCTCATTTGTAAAATGAGCTGGAGAAGGAAATGGTGAACCACTCCAGTATCTTTGCCTAGAAAACCCCAAATGGGTCATGATGAGTCAGACATGACTGAACCACAAAAACAACAACACAATGAGGATTATAATAGCACCTACCTGCCAGGTTGTTGTAAGGATCAAATGAGATAATATATGTAAAGTGCTTTGCAAACCTTAAAGTGTTATATAAATGCTAGTTACTATCACTATTATTATTCTGGCAATTGTGTGCCAGGCACCATTTGAAACACATAATTAATATTTCAAATCTCTTTTTTCAAGTGTTTTGTACATCAGAGATATTGATGTGCATTATATAAATTCTCAGTATTCCTTCTGTCAATCACCCAAAAAAAACTGTGTCATGTATGTGATGTTTCTCAAATCTACTTTTCCAGCCTTGACTTCTTTGCTGACCTGGTCCAGTCTCTCTTCTCCAATTGCCTATTGGACATCTTAAACTAGATTTAAAGTAGATATCTTAAACTCAACATGCCCAAAATTGAACTTATTTTCTTCCCCCTCTCCCCACCTTCTCTTCTAATTTCCCTATTACCATCAAGATTGCCAGGATCTACTTAGCCAGTCAGCCAGATTTGTAACCTAGCTGTCATCCTCCACTCCTTATTCTCTCTCATCTACCACCACCCCATATCCAATCTAATGCCAAGGCATGGCAATTTTACCTTCCTAACATCTCTTGCATATGCCCCCTTTTCTCCCCTGACACTTGCCACACCCTGGTGCAGGCCCTCATTACCTCATGCCTGGACCATAGTTATAGCCTGCTGCTCAGTCTCCCTGCCACAAGTCTCTCCCTACTCCAGTCCATTCAGCTATCAAAGTGATCTTCCTAAAGCACAGGTCTAACCATGTCACCCTTCTATTTAATAAACTCCAATTTACAGAAGCTCCCTATCACCTCCAACATAAAATGTAATTCTGTGTTTCACATTTCGAAGCCTTAATAGCCATGTCTCACCCATTTTTCCAGTCTTCTCAAACCTTAGATCCTTTCCTCTTACTCTCTGATCCAATAACAATAGCCTCCTGGTTGTTCCTCAAACAAGATACTCCATCTCCCAACTCCAGGCATTTTTACTGGTTGTCATCCATTCATGGCATTCTCTCCCTCCTCATCTCTGCCTCCTGGCTTCTGTGGTTTCTTTCAAGTCCCAGCTAAAAGCTCACCTTCTATAGGAAGCTTTTACCAATACCAGTTAATTTAGTGCTTTCCCTCTGTTAATCATCTCCAATTTATCTTGTCTACCACTTGTTTATACCTAGATAGTTGCATGTTGTCTCCCCCCATAAGACTGTGAATTCCTTGAGAACAGGGACAGTCTTTTGCCTTTCTTTGTAGCTTCAGTGCTTAACACAGTGCCTGGCACTTAACAGGCACTTAATAAATGTTGATTGACTGACTGGTGAGCTGATTTGTAAATTTCAGAAATGAAACTTTATTACTCCAGTTAACTAGGTATATAGGCTCCATTTTGATTGTTAAATAGATGACAAGTTTAAAACTGAGACAGATAAGACTGTGAGGTTACTAATTGTTTGCATACATGGATCGCATCATGCTGTTTGTGGTCCGAGTGATTTGGAGAAAACAAAGACCATTCAAAAGGTTGTCATTTTATTTAACAAATGCATCAGGAATTACCTCCAAGTCTAAACATACTGTAAAATATCCAAATCTGGCATCAGCTATCAGATCTGCTTTACACAGTGATAAAAAAAAGGTACCTGTCCTGAGACCAATAAAAGTTTGGAATTCGGATGAAGATAAACTTGTAATTCAGACTAATGATTTGGGTCATCATGATAATGTAAGCAACGATCCTCATTTGAACCTTTCCATCCTCAGATTCTAATTTAATAATTCAAGGAACCCTAAAGGATCTTGTTCACAATCTTAATATGCAAAAGAGGCATCAAGGTGGTACAATAGATTGTGCTCTAGACCTGAAGTGAGGAACACCAGAGTTCAAATCCAGCCTCAGACATTTATTAGCTGTGTGACTATGCGCAAGTTTCTTAACCTCTGCCTGTCACAGTTTCTTCACCTCTGCCTGTCACAGTTTCTTCATATGTAAATATGGGGATAATAATAGCACCAACCAAAATGAAATAACATTTGTAAAGAGTTTTGCAAACCTGAAAGTATTACATAAATGCTAAGCTGAACATTTCAATTATAAACCAAAAAGAATCTCCTGAAAGTGAATACCAAAATATGTTCAAAGCATGAAAATTCTCTTACATATTAAGTATTCAAAATATTCTTGGCATATCTGTGAGAATCTGAAACTGATTGCTCTTCTACAAGGATTACAACTTGAATAGACTAAATACTGCTTCTTTATTTGTTAATGGGGTAAGCAGAGACAAGGGGCAGAGGGAGCACATTAAAAATCACTGGCCTTCAAGGAAAGAACTTATTCCAAGAAAAAAAAAAATATGGTAAGCCAACCATTGGTTAGTTCTGAAAAGATTTATCTACCACCTTAAGCATTAAACTTGGTTTAATGAAAAATTTTGTCAAGGCAATGGATTAAAATGGTGTAGGATTTCTTTATCAGAAAAATAAATTTCCAAGAATCAATGAGGCTGAAATAGAGGTGATGTTTATGTGCCCTCAAAGAAGGAAAGTGATAAAAGATAAACATTGTTAATAACAGTTGAGTGAAATCGAAAAAACTGCATGTAATTCATCTTTTAAAGTGAATAAAAACTTTTTGGAAATCTTTAAGGCAGAAAATTACCAAGAAATTGTTAATGATTTTCTCAAAGCCTATTAAGTTACAAGGTATCCAATGTCATTCAAGATCCATTTATTTGATTCACATTTGGACTTCTTCCCAGAAAATCCGTCTTATGAATTTGGGGAACATGAATATGGGGAAAACTTCACAATGGAAAAGTAATACCCCGTAAGTGAAATTCAACATGCTGCTGACTACCACTAGACAATGAAAAGGGATATGCCACAGGCAACAGAAAGTCATTGGCAGCTGCATTTGAGTTGAGATAAATGAATGCAATTTTGTTCAGAAAACAATTTTTAATATAAAACCATAATCCCCATGAAAATGGTCGATGATAAAATCCACAGCCATATTTGAAGTCAATACACACACACAAATACTTCAAGGTTCACTTATTTTTCAAGGTGTAACAAAATAAACTGGGATTTATTGCACAGTGTTATGTTTGTCAACCTGACAGGTGTGAAGTGATACTCCAAAGTAATTGTAAATGTATTTCTTTGATCATTCTACTTCTGGCTTCTGAGGGAGAAAGTTGTGGGGAAAGGAACAAAAGAGAGAAAATATTTGAGTTGAATAAGAAGAAGGAAATTATGAAGGTTATTTGGAGAAAGCCAGAGATTGAATTTAAGGGTAAACAAAAAGTGGAGAAATTTGGGAGAAATCGAGGAAAAGCTAAAGGAGACACATCTCCAGCTGCAGATTCTACTTCTGGCTCCCATGAATGAAGGTTGCAGGAGTGAGCACAAGGATTTAAGCAGAATAAAGAGAAAACCACAGTGAAAGTGATTTTTGAAGATTGTGAGAAATTAAATTTGAGGAGGAAAAATCTGGAGAAATTATGGAGAATTTGAGCTAAAAGAGAAGGGCTCATCTGAAGGAGGACTCAATCTGAAGAAACAAGTAAGGACCTGACTCACCAGAGGACGCAAAATGAGTGAGAAAAGGTAAGTAAAACAAATTTGGGAAACAATAAAGAAGTTAGTTAAAAAGAAAAAAAAGTAAGAGGATGTAGAATATAGCTTAAAGTTGTGTTGAGACAAAGAAAAGAACAGTGTTTGGAACTATCAGCCCATTAAGAGATGTTTTAAAAGTTATAAAGGTGTTTAAAGGTGCTTTGAAACCCAGGTTACCTTGGTGTTTCGGTTTTCCTGACAGTGTTCTCATTCCTTCTGAGTCTCCTTTGTTGCATCACCATCTGTATCATTTCTCCTAACCGGGTTTTTCTCAGAATTCTGTCTTGGGCCCTCATCTCTTCTCTCACTATACTCTCTCCCTTGTGTGCCCAACCCCTGAGTTTAATTGTTTCTATGCAGATGACTCACCCCCAACCCCTTCCACGTCTTGAGCTACGACATCACCATCTATCCTTTGGACATTTCAACCTAGATGTCCTAGATTCATCTCAAACTCACCATGTCTAAAACTGAACTCAGTAACTTTCCTCTCCTCTCCCCGCCCCCCAATCTACCACTCTACCAAACTTGCTTACTTCTGTCTAAGGCACCACCATTCTTCCACCCTCCCCTGTTTATGACTTTGGCACTATCCTCAACTCTTCACTCTCATATATCCTACATATCCAATCAGTTGCCGAATCTTATCATTTCTACCTCTACCATCCAATCCCATCTCACACCACCAGCACCTTAGTACTGGTCTTCACACTTCTGACCTAGACTATTGGTCTTCTAATTTTGATATCCCTACCTCCAATCTCTCCCCTTTCTAATCCATCTTCTACACAGTTGCCAAAGTACAGATCTGATCATATCACTCCCTTACTCAATGAACGCCAACAGTTCCCTATCATCTGTAGAATAAATATAAATTACTCTTCAACTTTTAAAGCCCTTCAAAATCTGACTTGAGAGACAGCTAGGTGGTGCAGTGGACACATAACACTTACTAGCTGTGTGACCCTGGGCAAGTCACTTAACCCCATTGCCTAACAAAAACCAAAAAAAAAAAAAATCTGACTCGAATCTCACTATACATTATTCTGCTTATTATACTCTGTGGTCCAGTCACACTGACTTTCATTCTATGTCTCTCACATGGCACTCCATCTGCCTTTGCACCGGCCACCCTCAAAACCTAGATCCATGTGATGACAAATCTTGATTCCAGAGGACTAACAATCACAGAATCACAGAGTTTGCAGGTTGGAAAGGATGTGAGAGTCCACCTAATCCAACGCATATAGTAAAGTAATATTTACTATAACATACCTGACAAGTATGGACACCCAGCCTCTGCTTGAAGACCTACAGACAGGAGGAATCCACCTCCAAGGCATTCTACCTTTGGACAGCTCTAATTGTTAGAAGTTTTTCCTGATATCAAACCTAAATTGGTCTCTTTATAATTTCCACCCATTGTTCCTTGTTCTGCTCTCTAAGCCATGTGAACAAGTCTAATACCTCTCTACATGAAAGGAAGAGGGAGAGAATAAACATTTATATAGTGCCTACCATGTGCCAGGCACTATGCTAAGTGCTTTACAAATATTATCTCATTTGATCTTCACGACAACTCTGAGGTGCTATTATTTTTTCCCATTCTTAATGAGACTATGCTCTCTTTGTGATTACTGGTTACTTTTCTAGATATTTCATAATCATCCTTTTAATAATACATTCTGTTATAAATACCCAAGTTAACTACAAAGGACATATGAAATGATGCTATCTGCATCCTGAGAAAGAACTGATAAATAGAAGTATGTATAGAATGATTTTACATATATATACAGATTTGTGTCTAATGGTAGCCTTGGGAGGGGTGGGAGTAGGGACGACTGGCGGGGAGGGAAGAAAAAAAAGAAATTTACATGATAACGTTATTATATATTTAAAAGGAATAGTGAATTGTACATAATAGATTTGCAGTTTCATGGACAATCATCTTTTTTATTATACTATGTTATGGAATTGCATGTTTATTCCATAAATTAAAATTTTAATTAATAAAAATTTAAAAATAATACATTCTGTAATTTTTCCAGGAATCAAAATTAAGTTCACTGACCTTTAGCATTAAAACTTCATGATACTTTTTTAAAAAACTGCGACATTTGCCCTTTTCCGATCTTGTGTACTCTCCTATTTTCTACTCTCTTTCTAAGACTAATAAGAGTGTCATGTCTTGCATTTCTTCCACTATCCCTATAAAGTTGTACCTTTGAGCCTGGTGATGTGGACTTATCAAGGGCAGGGAGGCATTCTCTTACCCTCATTCTATACATTTTGGATGTCACCTCCCTATTAGACACTTTTGCTCTGTCCTATTCAACCCATTAGGTGCAGCTAGGTGGCACAGTGCACAGAAGTCCAGGCCTGGAGTCAGGAAGACTCATCTTTCTGAGTTGAAACCTGGCCTCAGATATTTAGTAGCTGTGTGACTCTGGGCAAGTCACATAAGCTAGAAAAGGAATTGCAAACCACTTCAGTATCTTTGCTAAGACAACCCAAAATAGAGTCTTGAAGGGTTGGACATGACTGAAAAACAACAGAACAACAACATTCAATTCAAAGATCATTCCCCTTTGCAAAGAAAACAGAAGCAAAGTACAAGTTGAGTAGTTATGCCTTCTCTCAGTCCTATCCACTATATGTTATGGACCTATTTAATATTTGATCCTCTTCTTTTCCCCAATGTAATTAAAAACAAAAATAAAATTCTGTTTGTTGAATTTCTTTGTGAGGCTTAGCTCATTCTAAATATGAGCACTGCTGACACTATTCTTAAAGGATTGGGCTCCACAGGTTTTGAAAACTCATCGTAGGTGATTTAGAGACCTGACACTGGTACAAATAAGAGAAACAGGAAAGAACTTAGGAGGTGTCATCAAGGACACAGTAACAACACAAGGGAATACAAGGAGACACATAGGGAAAGTCACTTAGGATATTAGACTCCCTAGAGCCACCATAATCTACTACAAAGATGGCTCTATTTTTGAATGAGTCTGAAGTGGATATGTCCCAGTAATCAAGAAGGAAAAAATATATATAAGTCAATGTTGCCACATAAAAACTTATTTCTTTCTTAAATTATTTCCAGGAAGAGATTAACTCCCCTCAGACAGCCTTTTTTGATAGTGAGTTAAGAAGTCTTTCTTCTCCATATTGATTCATGTCCAATTCTGTTGTGGTGGTGTTGTTTTGTTGGTTAGTCATGTCTGACTCCTTGTGACTCCATTTAGGATTCTCTTGGCAAAGATACTGGAGTGGTTTGCCATTTCCTTCTCTAGCTCATTTTATAGATGAGGAAACTGAGGCAAACAGGGTTAAGTGACTTTCCCAGGGTCACAAAAGAACAAGCATTAGTTAAGCACCTAGTATATGCCAGGCACTACTCTAAGCACTTTACAAATGTTATCTTTACTTGATCTAGAGGCCTCTGCTCAGTTCGGAATCAGAGTTTCCTTTTTCAAAGAGGAAAAAAAGCATCTGGAGAATAATTTAAGCAACCAGTCCTCAGCAATCAGATGAGATAGTCCTTCCAAGAAAAGATGACCACAATAAGGAAGAAGTTTGCATAGCCCCTGCCTAAGTGAGGCTCAATAATTCACAAAGGATTTACAGCTATAAATCTTTCCCATCCAGAACTGGCCAGATTGATATTACTTTAAATAAATCTTTCTCCCACAAACTTTCATTTCCCCAAAGAACATTGAAGTTTTTTCATTGAAGTTTAGATTCATATTAACTAGCTACAGAATGCCTCATCTCATGTAAACACATTTCAAAAAAAGCACGTGAAAGAAATAATGATACTCCATATAGGGAAGAAAGACAATGAAAACGTATTCATAATCTGAACTTCATGGCATGTTTGCACAGCTGTACTGTTTAATTGGTTTTTGCTATCTGCTCAGAAGTGTGAGAAATACAAGGATCAGATTGTTTTATTGTTCTTTTTATCCCATGGGAAATTAGAGAAAGATTTTTTTCGAAACCACTTTAGTTTATGCATGAAGGTAGCTCACCTTGAAACAGGGATATTTTGGACCCAACTCTAACCAGCTTAGCCATTCATTAAATTTCCAGTGTGAGTATTTATGCCTTGGCCATCAGCAAATGTTACAAATCAGAGACTGATCTGTTATTCTGTTAATTGTCTAAACTTGAGAAAATGATGGAGAAAAATGTTAATAATGCAGATTAATTTTTAAAGTGTACTATGTGGACACATTTTTAATAGAGATCCTATTTTTAAACATTTACAAGCTCATCCATGCCTAAATTTCATAAGACAGGATGAATGAACTGAGAGCACAAGGAAAGAAGATTCCAGATTTCTGCACATGTTCTGTGAATCAGAGAGAATTTGGATGAAGTATTCAGAGAAGGGGTCAGGTATCTGGTTTTAATGTATGGTACTTATAAAGCTCACAGGGTCAAAAATAATCATGCGAAAATAAATAAATAAAAAGTGTCTTCTGGTATTCTATATATACACAACCCCCCAGAACATAAACCCCTTGAGGCGTTAACGTTCTTTAGGGGAGGGACTTTTTCATTTTGTCTTTGTATGCCCAGTAATATAATATTATATTGCATACAGGGCTATAGTAAGTGCTTAATAGATATTTATTGAATTCAACTTGAAAAAAAAAAAGTCTCCTCCTCCTCCTCTTACTCTCTCCACAGAGAATAGTCCTCACTAGGCCCAATCTTTTGATAGTTCTGCAACAAACAGTCAATCAAGAGAAAGAAATAGGAAAATTACATTCTGTTTAAAGGCACCACTGCCAATGAAACAAAATTATTATTAAACCCCAAAACACAGTATTTAAGTTCCTAAAGGAAAAGATAACAAAATCACAAGACAAAGATAATAACATAGTAATTATAGCTGTCTTAGGTGATCCTTTCTCAGAGCCTGATAAATCTAACAGAAAGATAAAAAAGGCAAAAAAACTGAATTGAATAACCCATCAGAAGTTAGTTTTTAAAGTTTTATGACTTCTTACGAATGAGAATATTAAAGAAAACATATTTCTCCACATCATTGCACCTTTACAGAAACAGTCTATATGCTAGGAGGAAGAGAAAGTCTGAATAAATGTAAAAACAAAAATATTAAACACCCCTTATTGAGCATTGCACAATAAAACATAGTAATTAATATACGCAGAACAAGCTCAACATCTTAATAAAGACTAAGCTTTAATATAATGTACAAGTGAATCAAAGAACAATGAATGGTTTCCACATACACTAATATATAGCAATACTTTTTGTGATAGCAAAGAACTGGAAATAAAGTAAATATCATCTCTTGGGGAATGGTTAAACAGTATGTAGAACATGAATGTAATGAAATATTACTGTGCAGTAAGAAATGATATATATGATGAATACAAAGAAGGCAACACAATGGATGGAGTATGGGGCCTGAAGTTAGGAGAACCTGTGTTCAAATCAAATCACTTAACCTGCTTCCCTCAGTATTCCACCTATAAAATAGGGATAACAGTAGCACCTACCTCATTTGTTGTCAAATGAGATAATTGCAAACTGCTCATTACAGTGCCTGGAACATAGTAAGTGTTATATTAAAATTAACTATTATTATTATTACATGAACTGATGCACAATGAAGTAAGTAGAATGAAGAAAACAATATGTAAAATGACTACAACAATGTAAATGAAAAAGACAACCACACAAAAAAAAAATCAAAAGTGAACGTAGCAAATTACAAAGATCAAGCATGACACAAAAAAAGAGATATGAGAGAACACTGACAACTGCACCCCTTTGTGGAGGTGGGAAGGTTCGTAGGCTCTACACATGTTTTCAGACTTTTTCAATATATTTAGCAGTTGTGCTGATTTTTTCCTCTTTTATTTTTCTTTAAAAAATACTCTTTGTTACATGGGATGGCTCCGTGGAAATCATCCTGAAGTGGGGGACACTGGGGAAAACTGTGACCATAGAGAACAAGAGAAATCAATGAATTTATTTTTAAAAAGAAAAAAAGAATAGAAACAAGAAATAAATACATTAACATTACAACAATAAGATAAAATACTCAAATTTGTGGAACAGATAGCAAACTTCCATTAAGAATTACATATGTAAAAACATTAACATAATATGAAAAAAGATTAATGAACTGAGGTTTTTCACTTCAAGGCAGGAGGTGGAAAAGGTCTAAACTCTCCTGTCCAAGAGGTGGATTCCTTCAGTGAAGTGCATTACTTATGGTGATCAGTCAGTAACCCTTCCCAGATTCCTGTTGATGATGTCTTACGCACATGAGTAGCTGAGAACAAAAGTGTCTTAGATGAAAATGATTTGATTTTCTCAAAGGTATAGAAGCAGTCTGTGCCTTAAAGTTCATACTCAGAATTTCCTGGTGCAAAAGCCAGCTCTCTATCCACTACATCATGCTGTCTCTATAAATATGCATCTATATGTATTTACATACATATATATGTATATATATGTGTGTGTGTGCATTCGTATATGTAGTAATGTATATGTACATATATGTATATATTGTATAATGTATGCCTATATGTGTGTCTATGTGTATTGTGTTATTATGTTATTATTCTCTCCCTATTTAGTCTTTCCTGTTTACCAAACCCTGTGTTTGTTCACATACAATTACAATTTGATATGTATTCATTGTTTTGAGGATCTCCAAATACAATCAGTGTGTGTTCTTCTTCTCCTCATGTCTCAGACACATGAGGCTGTGTCTCCTTTCTTTCTATAGATATCCAAACCATTTCTCTAACATTTACCCGCACCAGCATTAATCATGACAGACAAGGATTTTGGTAGCCTCTGTGTGTGTGTGTGTGTGTGTGCACACCCATATATAAACATATATACATATATGTATGTGAGAGAAGAGAAAGAGAGAGAGAGAGATCCATTGGATAGGAAGAAGCTAACAGGTCATGCTGCCAGCTGCCAAGATAGACTCAACTTCTACTGTTGAGCTCAGCCCTCTCCCAAAGGGAGAAGAAACAGTCCACCAGCTCAACAGAAATATGAGCTTTGATCTAATTCCCCTTTAACAGGCAAGGGAAGGGAAATGCCAAGTTCTCTCCAGCTGCTCCAGAGTTTCCCCATGCATAGCCTATCGGTTCTCTGCCAGCAAGGAAAGTGGAGAAGGCTAAAGCTATTTCTCAGCTGACAATTCCCATCGTCTGAAACTGAAGTTCATCGGGTCGAGGAGGCAGGGAAAGGCAAGCCAGCACCCAGACATCAGATACCCTCATCAACCCTGTCCACTTTCCTCCCATGTGGTGGGAAACAATAACGGCTGTTCATTCCAATTTCTGACTCCCTTATCCCAAAAGCCTCAAAAACACAGTCCCAGAAAGTGAAGTTCAAAACACATCACCAACTGGAAATCTCTGGGATAGTGTATGTTTAAATCTCTTATTTCCATGACAGTACTATATGGACAATGAGCCTGAGAAATCAGAGACGAAAAAGGAAGAAAAAAATTGAACAAAATAATCCCCCTATGACATTTTAAAAAAGGAATCAGCAAATACTCCATTATTTAAACTCAATCTTATCTGGGTTGGACAAGCAAAGGTTTAAAAAATATATAGATAGATAGATAGATAGATAGATAGATAGATAGATAGATAGATAGA
>NW_020954608.1:45669647-45709615 GCF_900497805.2 Vombatus ursinus
AGATAGATAGATAGATAGATAGATAGATAGATAGATAGATAGATAGACAGATAGATGGATAAACAGATGAATAAATAAAAAAGAATGTAGAAGTAAAATATAATGAAGTAATCAGGAACCTGAACTAGGACAGGGAGGGGGGACAGAAGAACTTCAGACCAAAAGTAGAGAAAAGGAAGGAATAGTTTCAAGTCAAGATGGAGAAGAGAAGAAATATTTTAACAATATTTGGAACAAAAATTGTCATTATATAAATATATATGCTAAAAAGCCATTTCCAAGTAGAAAACTGGTTATAGGATATGAATAAACAGTTCTTAAAAGAATTGCAAACCATTAACAACCATGAGAAAAATTGCTTCAAATCAATAATAATAAGAGAAATGCAAATTAAAACAACTCTGGGGTTTTACCTCACAACCAGGAAATTGACAAAGATGACAAAAGATAGAAATTATCCATTGTGGAAGGGGCTTTAGAAAGTCAGTACATTAACAAGCTGTTCCTGGAGCTGTAGATTGGCCCAACTATTGTGGAAAGTGTTTTGGAATTATACTGTGATTCAATGTCATACCCTTTGATGTAGCCACCCTAATGTGAGGCATGTATGACAAAGAGGTCAAAGACAGAACAGTCCTATATACCCAAGAATATTTACAGCAGGAAAAAAACTGAAAACAAAGCAGATGCCCATCAATTTGGAAAATAAATTGCGGTACATAAATATAAGTGAAGATTGTTGTGCTCTAAGAAATGATGCCAACAAAAAAGAAGAAGAAGAAGAAGAAGCAGCATGGGAGTAAGCATGCACCATGCATGCATGATGCAAAATGAAGTAACCAGGACAAATACACACAATGATTTACATAATATAAAGGGAAAGAACAATAACAACCAAAATCAAAACTACAATGGCAAGACTACTGACTCTAAAGTCAGAGGACTTGGGTTCAAATCCTACCTCTAAGGCTTATTGCAAATTACTGCATCCCAAGTGACTCATTTTCTTCACCAGGAAAATAAGAGTTGGATTAGGTGGCCTGTGCAGTCCCTTCCAGTTCTTGATCTACTATCCAGTGAAATTATAATGAGCAAGTTTGACCCCAAAGGAAAAAATGAGAATGTAGCTCCCTCCCCTTTTTGGTTTATAGTAATAACTGTTAAATCATGTGTTATCCTGACTGTGGATCCTTGGTATTTGTATTTTTTCTTTCTGACTGCTTACAATACTTTTTCTTTTACCCAGAAAATGTAGATTTTGGTTATGATATTCCTAGGAGTTTTCATTTTAGGGTTTCTTTAAGGAGATGATCATGGATTTTCTATTTCCACTTTATTCTCTGGTCCTAAAAGAGCTGGTTAGTTGTTTTTTTTTTTTTTAAGATTTCTTCAAATATTATGTGTAAGCTCTTTTGCTGCTCATGGCTCTCAAGTAGTCAAATGATTCTTAAATTATCTATGCTTGTTTTCCAGGTTAGTTGGTTTTCCTAAGAGAGATTATATTTTCATCCATTTTTTTCAGTCTTTTGACTTTGTTTTGATATTACTTGTTGTCTCATGGAGTCACTGGCTTCTATTTGGTCTACTCTAATTTGCAAAAAGATTGCTTTTTGGGTTGTACCTTTTGTGCCAAGCTATTAATTTCCTTTCTAATTCATTCTTCTTTAGTTCTCTTTTCTTTTCCAATTTTTTCCTTAACATTCTCATTTGATTTATAAAAACTTTTAAACTCTTGCTTCACCTCTTCCAGAAATTTTAGTTGAATTTATGCCCAAGCTGTTTTTATTTGAGACTTGGCTTGTAGATGTTTTACAATTATTTTCTTCTTCTAGATTTATGTCTTGAGCACCACAATAGCTTTTTATGGTAGGATTCTTTTTCTGTTGTTTGCTTATTCTTCCAGCCTATTTTCTGATTTCAGATTTTATTCCAGGGCCAGGCTGTGGGCAGCATTTCTGGAGGGAAGGTCTGGGCTGGTCCTTTTGTTGATTGCTTGTGGCATTGAGTGTTGAGTTATATACCGGGCTCTCAGGGACAGCTCAACCTGGAAACCTACAAGCTTTCAGTGCTCTTAAAAGCGGACTGAACCAAGGTGAAATCTAATCAATAATCCCCTGGTCTGAGCTCTAGAAGTTCCTGACCTGATTCTGAGTAATCAGCAGTAGGCTGCTGCTGGACTCAAATCACCATGAGCCAGTTGGAAAACTCTGCTTGTTGAGAGTGACAGTTTCCCTTTGGTCTGGGATTCCTGCCCTACTTATACCTCTGTAGGCCTTACATTGGGCTAGAAACTGAAACTGAGATGCTGCTCTGCTCCTGGAGTTCAAGCCACATAATAGCTACATGCTTCAGATTTGCTTCTTGCTCAATACACATGCTAAGGCCTACACTGCTCCTCCCTAGAATGCCTTTCCTGGGAGCAGGTGCCCTCCTCAATCCACTCTGGATATGTGACCTGGAAAAAAGTAGTGAGCAACTCTACCCTAGACTCTGTATATACTTGTAGGAGAGTGTGTCACAGACTTTTAGAGGATGTTTCATATAAACTATTCTTTCTGTAATAAATAAATATTAATAAATAATTGTTTCGATAAATATTGTCTTTTTAAAAGCTAATCAAGCATGGCTAACTAGTTTATATTAATTGATAATCATTGGGAGAGAAATATCCTGATGGGGGCTCATGAACTATAGCATCATCAACAAGATAGCATTAGAAAGAGACACTTCCCCCTCCCCCCAGCTCCTCAAGGTTAACTACGGAACCCTAGGAAGATGGTGGAGACACACAAGCTCTTGAGACCCAACCTGCCTTTGCTACTGGAGGTTAGGAGAGTAGCTCCAGAGCATATGCTACACTATATTAGAATTTCCTCACACTGGGAGACAGACATGTATGTGACTTAAAAGATACATGCAATAAGTTGTGGTATATGAATGCAATAGAATACTATTGTGCTATAAGAAATGATGAGCAGGAGGATTTCAGAAAAACCTGGAAAGACTCACATGAACTGATGCCGAGTGAAGTGAGCAGAACTAGAACACTATACATAGTAACAGCAACCTGATGTGAAAATCAGCTATGATAGACTTAGCTCTTCTTAGCAATACAATGATCCGAGACAATTCCAAAAGTCTCATCCTGGAAAATGCTATACATGTTCAAAGAAAGAACTATGTAGTCAGAATGCAGATTGAAGCATACTATTTCTACTTTTTGGGGGTGGGGTGGAAGCAGGGTTCATGGTTTTTCCCTTTTGTTCTATTTCTTCTTTCACAACATGACATGTGGAAATATGTTTAACATGATTGCATATGTATAACCTATATCAGATTGCTTGCCATCATGGGGAGGAGAAGGGGAGGGAGGAAGGAAGAGAGGGAGAAAAATTTGCAACTCAAAATCTTAAAAAAAAAACGAATGTTGAAAACTATCTTTACATGCAAATGGAAAAAATAAAATACCATTTACAAAAAAAAAATGCATGTTATAATGTAAAAGTCTTAGCCTAAATATCTGAATAGTGCTCTTATCTATATTCAAGCAGCCTTGCACTGGGAAAAGTACTGACTTTAGAACCAATAAGCCTTATTTCATATTCTGCCTCTGATCTTCCTGGCTTTAACTTCCTTTTCTGTAAAATGAGGGGGTAGAATTAAATGGCCCCTAATTCCAGCCCCACTTCTATGATCCTGTAAACTTAAAGAGCAGATTTAACCAACAAAAGTCACAAATAGCTTCTCTAGGCTTCAGTTGGAAAGCAGGCAGAGGAGACTTAAGCAAGGACATTAGGAACTCTTGGGCAAAAGGATCACAATATTATTCTCTCGATTTGAAGATTTCTAGGGTTTCATTCAGCACTTGGTTTCACTTCTAGGAAAAAGGAGCTTCACATATTCGTACATACTGAGTTGTAGGATGGGTTATTGGCTAACCTTGTAAACATGCAAATAAATGATGGAGTTGATTTCATCTAATTATGCCTCAGCTACAGGTCCCCTGCCTGCAGAGGTATTCTCCATTCTCTAAAACATGCAGTATTAATTTTTACATTCACAAAGGAATATGTCTCTTGCAAGAAAAATTATTATTGCAAAATCATGAACCTGTTTTTATTTGTATAAGGAGATGAATTAAGGCAGTCATAAACTAATTGACCCTAAAGTCCTCCCATGACAAAAATCTCCCATTCCAATCCTGCCAGAGTCATCACAGTTACTCAACTCTTTCACTCAATTCACTTCTCACCAAGCAAAAACCTATGGACTTGGTGAGGATGAGAAATACCTTCAGTACATTATTCCACCCATGCATGAACAAGCCCTTTGTTTTCCCAACTCTCAACCTTTGTTTCTACTATTCCTTACACTGAGAATGCCCTCTATCCCATCTTTACCTGCTAAAGACCTTTAGGGTTCAAATGTCCTCTCTTCTATGAAGTTTTTCCTTAAATCACATATTCTAGGCCTCATTTACCTCATCTAAGGATATTGGACTATATGATTTCTGAATTCCTTTTTAGCTATTAAAACTTTGGTGATTCCAAGATGTATGAAGCATTGTTCTTTTTCTATTGTGTCCATCCAGCTGGGTTTATCAGATTAAGATTCTGAGTTTGTGGATAAGAGAGGAAAAGATAATGATATAACAAAGCTACATTTATAGAACGACCATTTGTCATCTACATAGATCCCAAGCAATTTTACATGTGCTACCAAATAATTGAACAAACTATCTACAGAAATAGCTTTGTACATGTACCCATTTTATTCTATAACAGGAAAAATAACCATGGGGTAGCTTAATTACTTGAGCATAATAAACCAGTGATTCAAAATTAGAAGAAAATATCGAAATGCAGATTCCAACAACTTCCCCAGGACTCAGTCCCGAGGGAAGTTTCAGTATGAAAGTTCTCTTTGCAGCCAGTCCAAAGGGAAGTGTGCCATCTGCTGGCCCGCCAAGTTGTACCATATAACTGCTGCAGTTTTAGTTTCAATAAGGCTGAAACTAAACTATTTCTCTACAAATGTAACGTAAAAGATAGTATAACATACTCTTCTATACTAGTGAGCTTTCAATTGAATTACAGTACCAATTATTGTATTCAGTGTATGTAATATAGCAGACAAGAAAATGGATGCAACCTTAGGCTGAAACAGTATATAACTTCTGATACACAGATTTTTTTGTGTATGCAAAGCTATGTAGTAACAAGGCTTCTCTGTTTGTCCGTGTCCCCTTCTGAATTTTCTTCTGCCCTATTTTGTGCATTTTTAAAACAGAGACATAGTAGCCGAGAACAGGAAGGTTCAACTTTGCTCAGTCCTGGTCAGACCACATCTGGAGCATTTTGTTCAGTTCTGGGTGCCCCATTTTTAAAAGGACATTGACAATAGCTAACATTCCTATAGTGCTTACTATATGTCAGGCAGTATACTAAGCACTTTCCAATTATTATCTCATTTGATCCTCACAACAACCCTGAGAGGTAAATCTTATTATTATCCCCATTTTATAGATGAGAAAACTGAAGCAAACAGAGGTTAAGTGACTTGACCAGTGTCACAAAGCTAATGTGTCTGAGGACAGATTTGAACTCTTGTCCCTGACTCTAGACCTAGCACTCTATGGACTGTGCCATCTAGCTGCTCTATAATCATCAGGAAAGTAGCCAGAGAAGGACATCCAGTGTAGTGAAGGGCCTTGAATTCATGATATGATGAGCAGTTGGAGGAATGGAGAATGTTTAACCTAGAAAACAGAAGACTTGGGGTGGGGGAGAGAGAATTCAAGTATGTGAGAGACTGGCATATGGAAGGAAGACTAGACTTATTTTTAGGGGACCCTTAGAGCAGAACCAGAAGCAATGGGTAAAAGGTGCAAAGAGACAAATTTAGGCTTCATATAAAGAAAACAAATCCTAAATATTAAAGCTTTGAGAGGCATAATATATTTAAAGTCATTATCCAAGTCAGAAAACTTCATGTCCTCACATACACAAACAGGTTGGCAAGTCACAAAATTTCTCCGTTCCCCACAAAAAAACTCTAAGATTGTATTACAGTCACTGATTGCATTATAGTCACTGATCTGCCTTGGTAGAAGGAGTTTTCTCACCAGGGGGCTCTCTAGACCAATAAAATCACAGGTCTAGACATCCTCCTTTCTCCCTCCTCCCCCCAAAAGTAAAGCTATGGGAAAATGTTGTGAGTTGCCCCTCACTTCATGTCTTTAAGCAAAGGCTGGATGACCACTAACTGGCTATGTCGTGGGTGGGGATCTTTTTCAGGTATGGCCTCTGAAGTTCCTTCCAACTCTGAAATTCTATGATTCTGTAAATTGAAACCAGGAGCCTAGATTAAAGAAAATAAGGAGTAAAAAATAAACATGGTATATGGCAACTATCCAGCATACCACCAGATTGATCAAATCAATCAATCTAAAGGAATCTATTAAATGCCTACGATTTGCCAGATCCTCTGTTAGGTGGTGAGGATTCAAAGACAACAGTGAAATAGTCTTTGCTGTCCAGAAGCTTCAAGTATCATTTATTTCATTACTTCAAGCATAGATATTTCTTCCACTAATGCAAATCAGAAATCTCTACCTTAATGGCCCAAAGAATTCATCCCGTGGTAGCCAATATTTTGAAGGTGAACCACTCTGATCTTGGCTAGGCTTGATCCTTGGATGGCAGATACAAAGTCCTTCCCATTTTTTTATACTACCTAAAACTGATTCAAATATATTTCTTCCTCAAGAGAATGGCCTGCTTATTCTTACCTTTTTTTTTCTACTTTTAAGTTTGAGCTCTGTTGATTACAAAACATTGTCTCTAGTTCCATGTGACTGACTTCATCTTTTTTTTTTTTTTGAGGGGGTGAGGAAGAGTTGGCAAAGGAGAATAAGTCTTGAACCTTGCCCAAGGTTTTTCAAAAGTATAAATGAATTATTTAGATTCCCCTGCCATCACTACCACCACCCTTACTTTTTTAAATCTTTACAAAACTTGTTTAGATTGGTCAGAAATTATTTCCCTTGCAAAAAATGATGAATGAAATGGAATTGAAAACTTTTGCTCAGTTTCCTGGAGCCTGAGGCTCAGGGAAAGCTTCTCACAGGAAGACTACAGATTTCAATCAAGCCCTCTGTAAACAATCTTTCTGAAGCTGCCTCATGTTTAAGTGATTTCTGCCAGGGTGATCTGTGGGTGGCTACCAGGAGCCCCCATATAATCAAAGAAAGATTGTCATTCCATGAAACCCACAAAAGAGAATGTCCTACACCCATCAAAGAAGTGAATAAATGAAGATTTGACATAATGCCCCTGAAAAGCTGCCAATTCCTGCATTAGTTCACATAACCTCAAATCTAGACTAATAGGGTTTATAACAAGTGAGACTGTATCAAGATTACAGTCACCTGCAGTGTTATACATCAGATGTAGAGTTATAGTCATAGGTAATGTTGCACTTAGGACCCAGGATCACAGTCACTTACAATATTAAGTGTGAGGGTGGCCACGTGGTGAGGGAAGGAAGGAAGCTTGGGAAAATATCAGGTCCTAAGAAATATTCCTCCTATGTAGCTTGATTGTAGTAATTACCAAGAGTCAAAAACAGTATGCCAGTTGTATTGGAGGAAAAAATATATCTCCAGCTGTGAGAGCTAATTACTTTTTTTTGACCGGCTTTCGAGAGATTTGGTGCTATCTCTAGCTGCTTTTGTCCATTTGTATCACCAGCAAAGATGGAGGAAAAAAAGGTTAGTGCTTTCAGCAATTAACTATCTTCTCATAATTAACCACTTGCTTCAACATGAAATGTATTTAATCTACAGCATTGAGCATTTCTAAAAGTCACTCAAAAGATTTCCTAACCTTCCTAGTGCTGTTGAAAGACAAGCATAGAAAAAATTACAATACTCACTAATCTGTATAATGTATTAAGCCCTGTTGCAGGGGAGTATTTTGTAACAGAAGGAGTAGTAGACTGATATCATTCAGTCAGTAGGCATTTGTTAAGCACCTACTATGTTCCAGGCACTTTGCTAAGTGGTAGAGATCCAAAGAAAAGCAAAAGATAGCTCCCTGCTCCCCAGGAGCTCACAGTCTAATGGCGGAGATAATATGCAAAACAATTATAGACAAACAAAATCTATACGGGATAAATTGAAGATAATCAACAGAGGAAAAGCACCACTAGAAATAAGGGTGATCAGAAAAGATTTCTTATAGGAGGTGGGGTTTTAGCTGGGACTTGAAGGAAGCCTGGATTGTTAGGTCCAATTCTGGGCATTATATTTTAGAAAGGATAGTAGAAAGTCACAACATATTCAAAGAAGAATGAAAAAAAAATAACAAGCAGACCCCAAACCATAAGTTATGGGAACCAGTTGAAAAAACTAGGGAATGATTAGTCCCCAAGAAAATACTTAGGTTAAACATGGAATCACAGAATCACAGTTTGAGAGTTGAAGGGGCCTCATAAAAAGGACTTATATATTCAAAAATATTTATAGTAGGTCTTTTCGTAGCAATACAAAATTGAAAACTAAAAGGATACTTACCTATTAGGAGATGACTAAACAAATCATGACATATGAATGCAAGGGAATACTATTGTTCCATAAGAAGTTATGAATTGGATGGTTCTAGAGGAAACTGAGAAAATTCATTATGAAATGATGCAGAGTGAAATGAACAGAACTAGGAAAATTAAACAATGATAACAATATTAAAAAAAAAAAAACTTTGGAAGGGAACTAAGTGACCATCTACTCTGACTTAGAGTCGAAAGGAATTCACACCATGACATACCCAACAGGTGCTTATCTAGCATCTTCTAGAAGGCCTCACTCATTCCACTTTTGGATTTTTTAAGGAATTTTGCCTGCCATCAAGCCCAAATACCTTCTTTGCAATGTCCAAACATTCTCCAAGTTCTGCTTTCTGGAGCCAGACAGCACATCTAATTCCTTCTCCATATAAAAGCCCTTAAGTGAGTATTCTTGTCTACAGGCTAAACTTCCCAGTTCTTCTGACTACTTCTTTATCTGTCATAGACTCAAGGCCCTTTCACCATACTAGTTAGTCAATCTCAAGCTTATCAATGTTTTTCATAAACTGTGGTGTCCAGAACTGAGCACTCCACAAGAGGCTAGACAAAGACAGAGTACAGTGGAACTTTCATTGTTGTTGTTGTTTAGTCATTTCAGTTGTGTCTGACTCGTCATGACATCATTTGGAATTTTCTTGGCAAAAATATTGCAGTGGTTTGCCATTTCCTTCTCCAGCTCATTTTGCAGATGAGGAACTGAGACAAACACGGTTAAATGACTTACCCAGGGGCCCACAGCTATTAAGTGTCTAAGGCTGAGTTTTAACTCAGGTCATCCTGATCCTGGCCCAGCACTCTATTCACTGTGCCACCTAGTTGCCCCAGTGGAATTATCACCTCCCTATTCCTGGAAGCTATGTCTCTCTTAATGCAGCCCATATGTCTTTATCCAAGTCTTTAATATAAATGACAGCATAAAGCCCAGAACAGATATCCATGGTACTCCATTGGAGACTTCTTGCCCCAGTGATATGGAACTGTAAATGACTATTCTTATACTTGTCCACCCAGATAGTACTGAATCCATCTTACTGCATTATCATCTAATTCATATCTCTTCATTTTCTCCCACAAGAATATTACAAGATATTTTATCAAAAAACTTTGCGAAAATCTAGGGGGCTGCATCATCAATATTCTCAACAACTAGTTTAGTATTCCTGTCAAAAAAGGATTGGTGTGACCTGCTCTCTTTGTAATCACTGCTTCTCTTTTTAGATATTTGCCAATCATCTCTTTAATTATCTGTTCTAGGATGTTCCTAGGAATCAAATCTCACTGGCCTATAGCTTGTAGAGCCTGTTTTCTCCTCTTTTTTTGACAACTGAGATAACATTTGTCCTTTTCCAATTTGATGATTCCATTCCTTCGATAACCTCAAATCTAGACTAATAGGGTCTCTTCAGACAAACTGTATTTTTCTTCTTCATTGGAATTTTTTCCCTTTGCTCCTTCAGAATGTCATTATTGAGCATCTTTCATTTCCTCTGGTATGACTTCCCTCAAAACATTTTGCCCATTTTATCCTATGTATCTTTACTCTGAACCCTTTGAAATCTGCTTTTCCAATATCTAGGATGCATTCTAGATTAGGATCAGATTTCCTTTCTGTATCACAGACTCTAGGAGAGAATAGCCACTTTCCTCTAAGGTTCCCTAATTTCTACCCCAGAAACCCATTCATCTGTGTAGGTAAGAATCAAAGCCAGAAGAGAATTTCCTCTTGTTTGATCCTCTACCTTTTGAAGAATGGAATTCTCATTTTTAAAAGAAGGTTATTAGCTGCCCTGCTTTTGGCAGAGATAGCTCCAAAATATGACTGAGTAATTGAAATCTCCCATCAGGACTACATCATACCTCTATGACAGGCTTGTGATCTGCTTCCCAAATTCCTTATCTATTTCCTTAGTAGGACCCCCCTCCTATAGGACCTAGTCCAGTTTTCCTCTTTATTAGCATTATCTCATGCTCTATACTTTTCCGGAACCTTTTTCCTAAACAAAATTTACCAGTTCTGTGTCTTATTTCCTCAAAGACCTAATTGGTAACTAGCTAGCTAATCTTATAAACAAATTCATGCTAAGGTATTAATGCTTCTGATTCAACTTCAATAAGACATGAAATTCTAGTTGGTTCTCATGACCTCCTAAGGACCTCTGGATCTTGACATTTTTCTGCCCTAGACTCTGCAGTTCCCTGGTGCCGCATTTAACCTGTTTATATAGGATGCAAGGACACCCAGGCCTTTCCATCCATCCTGCCACAACATACCCTTAGTACTCCCAGGCCTTTCTACTTGCCTTGCAATTGAACCTTGCTTTAGGTGTTGTCTCCTCCAATTAGAGGGTGAGCTTCTGGATCAAAGATGTCTCATTTTTAAAACTCTGTATCGCCAGCTCTTATCAGAGTGCTTGGCAAAATAGTAAACCTTTAATAAATGTGGTTTTTTTTTTAATTCATTCATTCATCGTACTGGTGAATTTGTGCTAAACTAGAACAAAGAATCTTTTTTTCTACAAAGCCTTCTCTAAAGCATCATAATCAGATCATGTCCTTATTTTTTTGTCTACATCCTTCAAGAATTTTTTTCTTCAAGAATTTCAAAGAATTATCACATACAGTTATAGTTATTACTTGGGCAACAGAGTTCTTCCAAAAGACAAAATTTTACTTTTAGGCCTGATTGAATGACCCCACTTTGTCAGTGCCATTCAAAGAGATATAACCTTTCAGTCACTTTCTCAGGGCCACTCAAAGCTCCTAAGACACTCTTTCTTAAATCCAAAACTCTTAGGTTCCAGCGCCTGTGGGGAGTGAGGGGAGGAATGATCAGCTCTGTCTCATAGTCTTGAGTGTCTGCTCTTGACTTAGGCCAGTCCTGAAAGTATGAAATAGTTCCATCAAGTAGGTGGGTTCCAAGGCTTTAGGAAGGAGAAAGGACTGATCAACCAAAACCAACCTTGTGGACAATCCCCGCCCCCCCCCCAAGTTAGGAGTCAGAGTGCCTTCCCTCTGTTATCTCCAATTTATCTTAAGTATAAGTTGTTTGTACATGGTTGTTTGCATGTTGTTTCCCCCATTAGACTACGAGGTCCTCAAAAGCAAGGACTGCATTTTGCCTTTCTTTGCATCCCCATTACTTAACTCAGTGCCTGGAAGGTAGTATGTATTTAATAAATATGTATTGACTGACTAACTTAGGGAAAGTCACTTCTACAGTTGATAGCTATAAACTTTTAAAACCTAGAAGTGATCCATACCCCGGACTTTTAAAAGGGAGGATTATATGTCTCCAAAAGTATAATGCCCTCCAAAAAGTGCTACTCCAATGCCTCATCAAGGAACATTATTGGCACTGTGCTCTCAAAGGTCCTAGCAGTGAAATACAAGCTCTGGCAGGTTTCTACAATGTTGAACCAAGTTTGTCATATGAGGACTAATCAAGCTAAGTATGGAAAGACTCATCACCCATAGGAAAGCTACTTGGTGGTAAATTCCTTGACCATGGTAACCCAGGAAACAAAGAACAATATAAAATCATTTTAAGTACTAAGCAGGCCCATTCTGTTTCTATAATGATGGTGGTAGAGTAGCCAGAAAGGGGATAATGAGTGCTAGTAATCAGAAAATATTTAGACCATTTCTAAACTTTAACCTGGCTCTTGGTGTTCTAAACATATGATTCTTGTCCAATGGCTAACATGTGCACATACTACTAGAGGGAGTAAATCCTATAAATCTTGACATTCATATAGTAAATGAAACTAGAAGAAGGAAGCTGCAAATAAAAGGAAGGATGGCTCACAAGTACTCCTTGGAGAAGCAAAGAAAGGAGTTGGAGGAGTTGTTTTTGTCATACACTCAAAGTCAACAAGAACCATTATTTCATTGGACATTTGAAAATCTCATTGCAGTGCTCATGAGAAGTATTTCCGGAAAGACCACAATGAAAATAATTGGAGCTTCTGCAACAACATTGGCTTGTGAGAATTTAGAAATCCTATGAGAAACTCAATAATGCTTTTCATATTGATAATGACATCCATATATATTTGTGTGTGTATGTGTATACACACACACAGTTATCCTTTCCACATCATGGGGGTTAGGGTCACAGTGCCCCTGTGATCAGGAAAATATAATTTTTTGCCCTCCCTTTGTGCCAAAGAAGAAGTCTGAACTATTATGGTATCAAAAGATAAAAGATATTGATATTATATAATATTGTACATATATTTTACGCATTTCTGAGTTTCTAAACTTTTTCTGTGTCATCTGTGGCTTCCACAAAACTCCCAAAAAATTCCCACTTAATTTCTTATATAGACCCATGATATATCAAAACCATGATGGGGAAAGTCATGATGTAGAAGGAATAACTATGTATAAATATATTGATGCTCAGTTATTTCAATGCAAAGTTGGGAATAGATGAGGAAGACGAAAATATATTGGAAAGCACGGGTCATAAACAAGGAATGAGAAGAGTCAAAGACTTGTTGACTACACACAAAAGAGGTTTAGGCCAACATCTCACACCATATATCACAATAGCCCCAAATGCATACATGACCTACGTCACATCATAAGCTAATCAACTAATCAGGGAAGATGACAGCTTCCATAGCTATGAATCAGGGACAAGTTTTAGACCAAAGATGAAAAAGAGAGGATTACAAAAGATAAAAAAAATGGACAATTTTGATTACATAAAATTGACCAAAAGTTTTACACAAATAAAATCAATGAAATTAGAATTAAATGGAAAACAGTTAACTGGGAAACATATTTGCAGCAAACTTTTCTGATAAAAGTATTCTATCCATGATATATAGAGAGTCATTGTGAGACCAAAAAAAAAAAAGAAAGAAAGAAAGAAAGAGTGTCAATAAAAAATTTAAAAATTACAAACATTTAAAAAGAGAGAAAAAAGTTCAGAAGGGGTTACAGACAAATATGGTAGGTTAATATTACCTTGTTAATATTACACACACACACACAAACAAACACACAACATGTAATAGAGTTAGTTTCATCTATAATCTTTTTTCCTTTGTATATGGAAATGTTTATTAATGTTTATCAAATTCACAATAAAAAAAATTTTGTGCTAGTATATTCTCTCAAAATAATGTTTACATGCTTCTTTGAGATAAATCTGTAGAGGTGCCCTTTGGAGACAGCATACCTCTATGTGATATGTTGAAATACTATCTGCCTTTTGGAAACTTCCAAATTACAATCATATGGGTAAGCAGCACACAGAAGTTTTGATGTATAAATTACGGGCCAAAAAGTTTATGAAGCAATTCTTCCTTCCATTACTAGTGAATGAACACATTTTATCTTCTATTTAAAAAATCATTAAGTAACGCCACTCATTAAAAGATTCAATTAAACACATAAAGTTTATCCCACCATGATCTATATTATCTTGCTCTATTAAAAACAATGTTCTATTTTTGTTCAGTACTAGTCTCAGGAACCCAGGGAAACAATTTAATTAAGAAAGAAAAGCATCTAGCTCTATTATCTTATTTCAGGCCCCAGGGAGTACAAGCTATGCACTGTACTGAGCACAATATGGGAGAAAAAGCACAAAAGCTATCATACAGGTATATATCCCTATACATAAGGTTTCCCCCATGGTTTCTTTCTACCTCAAAACTGCACAGTGCTTATGCTAAAGCTGAAAGGTGAAACCTCAGTCCAGTTAGTGCAAAGTGAAGATCCTGGATGTAGCCTCAGATAAAAGATGCTTTTATCTTAAAGTGATCTCTGACTGATTTTCCCAGCCTCTGTCGAGCCACACTCATTTTGAAGTGGTAGAATTATCCTAACTTTATTATTCTTCCTATGACTCAGACCAACCCTATCTTCCCCAGTTGTAAGATCTAATTGAAAGTTTTCATGGGGTAAGGTTGGAGAACTAGAGGAAAAAAATATTTTTAGTAATATCTTATGTCATCTGCAAAAATGACCACATGACTACCTCCTGAAGAGTAGCTAAGCAACTGAGTGGATGAGATGCTGAACGTGAAGTCAGGAAGACCTGAGTTCAGATCCTGCCTCAGATGCTGTGACTCTAGACAGAGTCATTTACTCTCTATCAGCCTCAGTTTCTCCATCTATAAAATGGGGGTTGTGAACATCAAATGAGATAACATATTTACATAAAGTACTTTGCAAACCTTAAAGTTCTATGTAAGTACTAGCTATCGTTATTGTTGATGATATTATGAATGGAGATTGTTGCTTGGCTTATTGTCAGAGAAAAATAGTCCCACAGAGAAAAGAACAAAGAAGAGAACTAAAGTCACTGCCTTTCCCTTTTCATGTCAGTGGATGATGTTCAAAGATCAGAGATAATTCATTTTGATTCAACAAGCATCTATTAAGTTTCTGCAGTGTGCAAAATAACCATGCCAAGTGCCAAGAACAAAAAAGATCAAAATGAAAGAAACATTCCCTGCCCACAAGGAGCTTGCATTCAAATTAGACTTCAGCTGTTGGAAAACGGTCTAATGAGTAATCAGTGAACCTCTTAAGAAAAGGAAGCTGTGGTTTCATGAGCAAACAAATTAGAGATATTTCCAAAAGACCTCCTATAGTTTAGCTTTTGCTGGAGAGGTGCTTTGTTTTTCAAATAGCCTTGTCTTTGGATTTATCCAATGTGTGTATTACTTTTTTTCACAGAAAAATAAAACTTTTAAGGCATGAGCACAGAAGACAAAAAAGTCTTCTTCTTAGTCAGGTAAGCACCTGGACTAAACAAGGTATGAATTTTCTGGGACAAAGCATGACTTCTCCTTGTCATTGGTTCTCACTGTGGTCCACTGATGTGGTGTATTGATATTGGACTGGCTACTAAAGCCAGTATAAACTTGATTCCTGGACTCACAGAGTACCAGATTCCTAGATGCTTCATACTCCTGGCCTTTCAAAACACACAAAATTATAACCTTCAACTTACTTCACCTTAAATAAAAAAACAAATACTAAAATAGATAAAGAATGAGGGTATATTTTCACAAGGTCATATGTCAACCTTCAATGGTGGGGAGAAGGCCCAAGACCTCTTCTCTTACAGCATTGTCTCTCAACAGATGCCATTGGCCAGGAAGAAGTAAAACACAGAAAAAGTTCTAACCAAGAGAGAGGCCAAAGCTGATTAATGTGGTCCATTTCCATAACTATAACCAATCAAAGAAGATGCCATTCACCACATGGTTAGCTGATCAAAACCAGTTATATATGTACACAAGTAATAACATATCTGACCTTCAGGTGGTAAGGACCCGGGTGGTCAGTATAGACATAATGTCTACATATGCTCCAAAGTGTCTCCAAGGCACTTCTTTTCTACATCATCACAACTGTCCCAGAATTAGTCTTCCCAGTCTCTTCCACATGGGGAATTGCCTCAGCCAAGCACACTGATACCTTCTACACAGGCTCATAAGAACTGGCTTTTTTTTGGTCAGTCCCCTATTACAAAGAAAAATCTTAAATGCTAAGCTAATAAGCTTTATTTAATCCTAAAAGCAATAGGAAGTCAGTGAAGGTTTATGATCAGGGGAGTGACAAGACCAGACCCATTTGCTAAAATTATATTGGCAGCTATTTGAAGCACAGATTGGAGAGGAGAGACTGGAAAGAGATAAATCAGTTGTTACAGTCCAAATAAAAACCTGACCCTAGATGGTGCCTTTATGAATAGAAAGGTAAAACCTAATACAAGAAATACTGTAGAGCAACATTGGTATAACTGTGTAACTAGCAAGATAGAAGGAAAGAAGAGAAAGAATTAAAGATGGTGCTTGAGTGAATAGGAGGATGGAAATGGGAAAATCATGAGAAAAAGTAGGTTTATGGAAGAATAGATAAATTCTGTTTTAGATAAGTAAGTTAATTTCAGGTAGAGAAATCCGGTAGGAAATTTAAAATGGGATTCAAGCTCTGGGATTGTTACTGAATGGGCAGTTTGGTAAATCATCTGCATAGACACGTATGAGTGTGTCTACGTGTATAACACTATGGAAGTAGATAAAATTGCCAAAGAAGAGAATAGAGGAAGAAATAGAAGAGGACCTTAAGGACACTCATATTTAAGGAAGAGGAGAAAGAAATAAACCAAAGAAGTAAAGCAAGAAGCATTAGCATAAGGGATGGGAATAAAGAAGAGAGAATTGTCACATGAGCTAAGGGGGGGGGATATATATATATATATAATATATATATTCCCAATGATACATTCTTCACGGGCTCATAAGAACTAGCTTTTTTTTTGGTTAGCCCCCTATTACAAAGAAAAACCTTTATTAATGTAATTATTTTATTATATTTTATTAATTAATAATATAAATAGATACACACACATGCAGACATATACCCACATACTATATATATATACACACATACATACAGAAGGTAGGAGAGATCAGTATAATCAATGCAAAAGAGAGGTCAAGAAGGATAACTGAGAAAATTCTACTAGATTTCTCAATTAAGAAGTCATTATCAACCTTTGAAAAACAGCGCAAAAGACTCAAGAGAAGAGGACAATATAAAATTGAACTGGTTCACAAAGGAGTCAAGATGGGAAGGAGAATATAGATAGTGCAAGAGTTGGTCTGGGAGTATGGAGGAAATGGAGGTCACAGTGATAATAAAGAATAGAGTTTAGGGGGCAGCTAGGTGGTGCAGTGGAGAGAGCACCGGCCCTGGACTCAGGAGGACCTGAGTTTAAATCTGACCTTACCTGGGCAAATCACTTAACCCCAATTGCCTTAAAAAAAAAATCTGACTTCAGATACGAAACACTCACTAGCTATGTGACCCTGGGCAAGTCACTTAACCCCAGGCCTAGCCCCCCCCCAAAGAAAAGAATAGAATTTAGGGTTGAAAGGCAGAGGAAGAGATGGAATAACTACATATTATGATCAGAAAAAGGAATTTCAGAGTTCATGAACATGGAAGTGGAATACTTGTGGGTAATGGTAAGATCTAAAATGTGGCCATCTTTGTGCACAGCTGAGCTGGGGTGGACAAATAGGTCATGGATATGAATAAGTTGAGGGCCTGTGAAGCCAGGGTGTTTGAGGAAGTATCAATATGTATGTGAAAGTCCCCTAGTATGAAAACAGGAGTTGGGAAAGACAGAAAAACTATAAGCCAAGCACCAAATTTGCTGATAAAGGAAAGAAAGTGTTCTGGGGGTTGGTGTACAACAGCCAATAGAATCTTGATTGAATTGATTGAATGATTGAATGAACCTTAAAGAAGGGCAGGTTATTGAGCAATGTAGGAATGGTGCTCTTAAACATTGCGTACCTTCCTAATAAGTAGAGCTCCCCTATCTGATGGTAAATTATTTAACTTGAAAAAGGCTACAAGCCAAGACAAAGTGGAGGAAGAATTGGTGCATAACTTTTTGTTCACAGACGATCATGCACTCACTGCAACCACTAAGGCTGACATGCAACAAAGTATGGATTGATTCTCTGCTATTTGTGCTGATTTTGGCCTAAAAGTTAACACCAAGAAAACAGGTTCTTTACTAGCCAGCACACCAGCCATATGTGGAACCATCAATTACAAAAAAATGGAGAAATTTTGAATGCTGTGGATAAGTTCACTTACCTTGGCAGTATACTCTCTAAGGAAATAAACATAGATGATGAGGTTGACACATAGATTGCCAGAGCTAGCTCAGCGTTTGGGAAGCCCTGAAGGAAAGTGTGGGAGAGAAGAGGTATTATACGGACTACCAAACTGAAGGTCTACAGAGCCATTGTGCTGACCTCTTTGTTATATGCCTGTGGAACCTGGACAGTATACCAGTGCCATGCTAGGAAACTAAATCACTTCCATTTGAATTGTCTTAGGAAGATTCTGAAGATCATGATAATAAGATAAGGTACCAGACACTGAGACTCTTTCTTGAGTTGAACTGCCAAGCATGCAAACTCTACTGCAGAGAGCACAACTCCAATGGGCTGGCCATGTTGTTTGAATGTATGTTTGCCTAAAAGACTAATTTATGTGGAATTCACACAAGGCAAGTGCTCATATGGACGTCAGAAGAAGTGATACAAGGACACTCTCAAGGTCTCTCTGATGAACTTTGGACTTAATTGTGAGAGATGGGAGACACTGGCACAGGATTGCCAGCATGGCATGTCCCCATCAAAGAGGGAGCTGTGCTCTATGAGTAAAGCAGAATTGCAGTAGTTAAAAAGAAGTGTGAGATGCACAAATTTGGAGACATCTCTCCTCCAAATGTTCAGATGGACTATTTGTGCCTGACCTGTGGTAGAGCTTTCTGAACTCATATTGGTCTGATCAGTCACAGTCTGTCAGACAGTACCTTGATCCCAAGATAGTAATGTCACTTTGGTCCTCTTTGAGAATGAAGGACAACAAGAAGAAAATAAAGCAATGGAATGAACCAGATGAGCATCAAAAGAACAACTGGAGCAATGCTCCCCTCTCTCTCCCCATTTTAAGCCCTGGGTAACTTTGAGATGATTCATCATTAGAACGGAGTTCAGATTTTGTGCATGACATTTCTAATCCCTTAAATGGGAATTTTTTAAATGCAGTGAATCAAGAATCTGTTCATATGTATAACCTCATGCATTGTTGACCATGCTTTTTGCTTTTTTTTTTTTTAATAGGAGCTTGGCTTGAAATATTTTTTCAACTATTTTTCCTAAGTGATTTCCTGAGTGATTTGGAAAGAAAAATGAGAATTCCTTACCCTTTTGACTGTCATACAAAAGGAGCCTTATAATTTGTTCCTTTAAAGGGGGCAATTTCTGGGAGTCAAGAATTATAGGTTCTCTTCCTAACTTGCCTGATGTTATGGAAAGTCAAATATTTAGTATATATTGAACTATAGCTGGTAATCCATCCCTCAGGGCTGTGCAAGGCCATCCTACCAAAGCTTATGGGAAAGGGAGTTTAAAGTCCTTCAGTAAGGTAGATCCAGCTGCAGCCTAATTATGAGGCTGTTTTTTGGGGTTTTTTGTTGTTGTTTTTTTTTGGTGGTGATCTTTATTCCCCGTTATTTTGCCAGTCAATCTTCTGTTATAGGACTGGAATTGGCAGCTGACTTTGCATATGCTTGCTGGTAAATCCTGCCTGAACTTCTCTGTACTTCCTTAGGTACTGTATTTATATTGTTGTTGAGTCTGCTAATTTCCAGCTAATAACTCCCAGATTGTCTGAATTTAATCTCTATTCATCCCCTGAATGGCAAGAACTGATCGATAGCCTAACAGAAAGACTTGGACACTTGCTACCTACTAGTTTACAGAGTATCTGAAGAGATCTAAGGAGAACATATTCGGACTTGCAAAATGCTAAGTTCCTTTGAAAGAATGACATAATCACTGTTCTGTTCTTTGTTCATGTTAATTCTCTTTATCAGGATGCCCTCTGGCCTGAGCTTGATAGTTTAAAAAATTGGAATGAAATGAGATACTCATAGGTCATCCAACAGTTAACAAAAGATTTACTCAGCCATTGAAGGTTATTCACCAAGATTATGCATTGAGGTCACCCTGAGCTGATGTTCCCCTGCCTTTGAGTTGTCTATGTGTTCCCCCAGCCAGAGCACCCTAGTGCTCCTAAAACTCCTCATGGTTGTCTTGTACTCAAGCAATCAAGAAATGATATCAACAGCCTGAGCCTTTAGTTTCCTTCACCAATTAAGTTTCAAGAATGGTTTCAAATAAAACCAAATGACTAGTATCAAAAATGAAAGGGGTAAATTCACCACCAGTGAAGAGGAAATTAAAACAATTGTTAAGAGCTATTTTGCAGGGGCAGCTAGATGGCGCAGTGGATAGAGCACCAGCCCTGAAGTCAGTAGGACCTGAGTTCAAATCCCAACCTCAGACCAAACACTTGATACTTACTAGCTGTGTGACCCTGGGCAAGTCACTTAACCCCAATTGCCTAAAAAAAAAAAGAGCTATTTTACCCAATTATTTGCCAATAAATTTGATAATCTAAATGAAATGGATGAATATCTCCAAAAATACAAATTACCCGGATTAACAGAAGAAGAAATAAAATCCTTAAATAACCCAATCTTAGAAAAAGAAATTGAACAAGCCATCAATGAACTTCCTAAGAAAAAATCTCTAGGGTCAGATGGTTTCACAAGCGAATTCTACCAAACATTAAAAGAACAATTAATTCCGATGCTATAAAAACTATCTGGAAAAATAGGTGAAAAAGGACTCCTACCAAATTTCTTTTAGAACACAAATATGGTGCTGATACCTAAACCAGGAAGAGTCAAAACAGAGAAGGAAAATTTTAGACAAATTTCCCTAATGAATATTAACGCAAAAAATTTAAATAAAATACTAGAAAAGAGATTACAAATCATAAGGATCATACATTATGACTAAGTGGGATTCATACCGGGAATGCCGGGCTGGTTCAATATTAGGGAAAATGTGAGCATAATTAACCATATCAATAATAAAACCAACAGAAATCATATGATTATCTCCATAAATGCAGAGAAAGCCTTTGACAAAATACAATACTCATTCCTACTAAAAAACACTAGAAAGCATAGAAATAAGGGAAGCTTTCCTGAAAATGATAAGTAATATTTACTTAAAACCACCCACAAGCATTATCCATAATGGGCATAAGCTAGAAAACTTCCCAGTAAGATCAGGGGTGAAGCAAGGATGCCCATTATTACCTCTATTATTCAATATTACATTAGAAATGTTAGTTATAGCAAAAAAAAAAAAAAGAGTAAGCTATTGAAAGGACCTAATCTTATACACAAAAAGAAGAGGACAAGGTGAAGGTTTCTAAACTCCTGTCTCCTTGATAGAGGTGGAGGGATTTCCTGGGCAGAGCCAGCTTCCTGGAGAGAGGATTATGCACATAACCCCTAAAGCTAAAACAGCAAAGGAAGTCTAAGCTACGGAAGGGGAAAACACAAGCCCTGGACATTGCCATCTGCTATTACCATGGGTAATTTGGACAGTGTCAATGCAATGGAAAAGCAGGTTGGATCACCAGCAACCTCAAAGAAATTTCCATCCAGAGAAGTCCAGCTAGTACCATAATTTGGATGTTAATTCTAGCAAACAGTAAGATCTTTGAAGTAAAAGTGGAATTCACAGTTTTATGTTGGGATATTCCTCCCTAGCAACTCTGAGTTTGTTTCCCTTCTATAGAAACTCCAAACCACACAATGATGCTAGAGGAAGATGGAACTCTGGAGAAGAGGAGGACTCACTAGAGAGGGAGGAGACTTTTGTCAACTGTTTATGGACTACTGTGAATTCTTTATGTGTTTTCTAATTTTTCTGTGGAATAAAACAAAGACTTTCATTCTCAATCAACTGGAATTTATTAAGTACCTCTGATGTGGCACTGTGCTAAACACTGTTATGTACTCAATAAATATATTTGCTACTTTCAGGGTTTGTTTGGGGTAACTAAGTGGCGCAATGTATAGAGCACTCGGCCTTGAGTCAGGAAGACTTGGGTTCAAATTCTGCCTCAGACACTACCTGTGTAACCCTGGCATATGATTTAATCCCATTTGCCTCAGTTTCCTCATCTGTAAAATGACCTGCAGAAGGAAATGGCAAACCATTCCAGCATCTTTGCCAAGATAATCCCAAATGAGATCACAAAGAGTCAGATATGACTGAAAGTGGCTGAACAACAACATGGGATCTAGGAATGCTTTTCCTGACATCTGTGAAATATAGACATATCCTGAAATTTCCCAGAGATAATACTGGATAGAGACAATATAAGTCCAAGAGAGAATAAATTTTTGTAACTGACCCAAAATCAGACCTGGTCCACATAAGCCCTGAGGTTGGGGTACCGGATATTTCAAGGCCAAATGCAGGAAGAATCTACCTTCATAATTTCTTAAATTACTCTGCTTGGCACATATGGGTTTGCTGATCTCCCAGATTACTTCAAGTTCTAATTCTAATCCCTCTCTCGCTTCTGATTATTCTATAGCTTCAGAATAATTTTTAAAATACAGTCACCTTAATAGGAAGAGGGGAAGTTATAATTTTACAAAAGGGCATGCTAGTGAATAAATAACCAGATTGTAAATAATTATCTATGTAAAATGAACCCTGCAATTACTTGACAATAATTTTTTCAAAATGGCCTGTTGTTAAGTGATAATAAAGAGTAAACTGTGACAGTTTAAATTTATAGCTAAATCTAGATTTAGTTGTTTTCAATGCTAGCTATATTATGAAACTCAATACTTAAGAATTGTAACCACTACGATGTAACATCGTAGTTGCAAATTACACTTGGAGTTTTGAGTTTCAGAACCTAATTGTACCTAGACATTTTTATATTATGAAGAAAATAATAATATGCCACTGAATATAAGTCTATCCAATTGTATGAAAGAGGAGTGATTGCTTCTGTTATAAGCAAATATGATTACTGTCTCTCACACCATTCCTTTCCTATTCAAAAAAAAACTTATTAGTAAAAAGTTGCAATATTTTGAAAACAGATATAACATTTTAAGACACTAATTTGTAAACTTTGTTGAATAAAACTACACAAATATGGAATTAAGGGTGTCTAAGAATAAATAGCTGTGTCAAAAGAAGGGGGGGGTGTGATTTTGAAAGTCTGATGATTCCTTTAGAAATAACAGTGGTCCTAAAGTAATGTTTTTCTTCCTCCAGGCATGAGTCATTTCCATGGCAACTCTCCATCTGCTTCCCACTATTTTCACAGGCTTTTAAAATTAAGCTTGCACATGTCATTGTTTCAAGATTATTTTTGCAATTGTATAAACCATATGGCTCTTTGACAAAGCCAGTTAAGCCAATAACATTAAGGAAATATTTAAATGTCACAACCCTTATGTAAGAAAAAAAGGGGATGGGAAATGCTGTTTCCACAAACAAGTTTGTCATCATTCCTTGAACTCAATGCCTAAGGGACCATCTTTAGATTCCAAATCAGAGGATATTTTAAGTCATACACATAAGGAATTCAGTACTTGAGCTCAGAGAGCAGCCACAGTCTATATGCAATAAGCTTCCCAAACATGTTTTTACATAACAATATGGTTAAATTATTGTGCAACTAATCAATGTGAAACTTATGTTTGCCTTTTAAGAAACTTAGAGAGGCCAGGGACTTTGTTGCTGGCAGGAATGCATGACAAACTAAGAAACTAGGACAAATCAGCTCCTCTGATTCCACCTGGACACTGCATGGCAACCAGAGGCATTATGGTAGCTAAAAGTAACCTTGTCGCCCCAGCACCACACAATTCTATGGCAATGCTTGCTGGGCATCTGGAATCCAAGGATTACAAGAACATACAGAATCAGAAACTTCTAATCTGGCTTGGGTGCCTCCTTCCAGGACAACTGTTCTACCTCTGCCCCTAGCACATCTCTCATGCAGCCTCCTCCTCAGACTGGTGTGTTCCTCCCTAGGACCTCCGTTTAAGGAAGCTCCCGCATCAGCCATGCCAATCCACTGTCCTTTCCTCCTTGCTTCCCATCTCCCTTTTTGTGTTTGTCTTCCACCATTAGAATGTATGCTCCTTGAAGACAGGAACCATCTTTATTTTTTGTTTGTATTTGGATTCCCAGTGCTTAGCAGATACATAATAAGCAATTAATAAATGCCTTGTCTAATCTAGTGAATCACAAAAGAGCAAAATATGTGCCTGCTTGCACTTATATGAGAGGAATAATGGGAAAAATAGGGACATTCTCAGATGGCTATCCACAAAAGAAAGAATCGTTTGAGTCCTGCCTAGGACATGCCAATTATATAACATAGTTGTAATAGGGGGCTGACATGGAGGAGGCTATTAAAAAGCATCAGAGTACCTGCTTTCAACCTCACATGTTCCCTGCCAAAACCATTCCATATACAACTTCTTTGCAGTTGTGTAAAGTGAAGTGCCCAGAGTATTTTGAAAAGCTGAAGAATATGGACTAGGGGTATTATAGAACTTAAAAGGGACTTTCTAACCCCTGAGGCAGATAAGGCAAGAGCTAGAGAGCCCAAGAAAAGAACGAAAAAAAAAGTTGAAAGATACACAATATTAGTCTGAAGCCTCTATTGACTTTTTTTTTTTTTTGGTGGGGCAATTGGGGTTAAGTGACTTGCCCAGAGTCACACGGCTAGTAAGTGTTATGTGTCTGAGCCTGGATTTGAACTCAGGTCGTCCTGACTCCAGGGTCAGTGTTCTATCCACTGTGCCACCTAGCTGCCCCCTCTATTGACTTTTGAGCACTGGTCAGTGGAACCGGGTCAGCAGCCCTGAGTTTATGGTTAAGAGGTGAGCTCTCCCCTTATAGGGGAAAGGCTACTTAGCAGCTTGACTCTAGCAGATGGTTCCAGGGAATTGCAACATACCCAAAAGGTGGAATAACTGAAGATCAGCAGATGATAGCAGAGAGCAGTGGTGATGCCCTCCAGAGACAGAAATTTTAGTGCTATAGAGATTATGCAGGAAGGCTAGGTTCAGTTCATCTATGCCTTTGAACACGAAGGTGAGGCCCTGACTTTGTATCATATGCAAAAACTCCTTCAAAGGCTCATAGTGGAAGAATCAGTAGCCATGCTGTAGATATTGACAGATTGATGCAAATAACCATAGTGTTTGGTGTACAAAAAAAGAATATATGTATGGGGGCACATGGCAGTGTTTAAATGGATGGTAGTCTGCTGAATATGGTCAGCTGCTACTGACAGGGAAGTTATTCAAGTCAAGGATAGCAGGAAGAGAAAGAGATTTATGGATACTGAATAAAACAAAGCTTAACTGGTTCTATAAGATGGCCATCTTGGTGAAACAAGAAGCCACTCAGGAGAACCCAGATTCAAAGGTGGGAACTCATTAGACCTGTATGAATTGATGTAGAATGACTTTGAAATTAGGAAGCTTTGAGTTCAAATCTGACCTCATTTACTACAGGTATAACCCTGGGCAAGTGACTTAACTTCTGTTTGGCTCAGATTTCTCCTCTGTAAAATGGGATAATAATAGCATTAACTCTCAGGGTTGTTGTGAGGACCAAGTAAAGTAATGCTTTCATTTGTAAAGCATTTTAAAATCAATCAATCAATAAACATTTATTAAGTGCCTACTACGTGCCATCTAAGTGCTAAGGGTGCTAGGGATACAAAAAGAGGCAAAAGATAGTCCCTGCCCTGAAGGAGCTCATAATCTAATGGGGGGAGACAACATACAAATATATACAAAGCACACTATATGCAGAATAAATAGGAAATGATTAACAGAAGGAAAGCAATGGAATTAGGAGTTGAGGAAGACGTCCTGTAAATGTTCATCCACTTCAGGTATCATGAACTGTGATCTTCACTCTCAGGACTCGAAAGTAAAAGAGAGTAGAGGAAAGACCTAGAAAGAGAACAATTGTCTCAGTCTCACCTTAAAGACACAGCTTTCTCTGGCTTGTTCGGGCTATGCAGTCAATCAAAGACGGCTACACCCACTCACTTGACAGGAAAAGGCAAGGTGGGAGGGGAACCAGTCCCAGAAACAGCGTACCTCCAAGTTAGGAGATCTGGACATGCCTGGGTAATTTCCTTTTACACACACACACACACACACACACACACACACACACACACACACACACACAAGTTTTGTCTTTTGATTGTTTAATTACTTTTGCTTCTGACTGCATTTATACATTTCAAATCTGTTACTCTTTTTTTTTTTCAGGGAATCTACAATTGGAGAATTTCTTTCCCATTTGTTCTAAATTCTCTAATTTCTTTTGTCTGACATTTCTTTTTTGAGAGTGCCAATTTCCATTCTAATTTCTCCTTTATTCTTTGATTTCTTTTTTACAGTCTTTTATTGCTCTTTTGAAACATTGCGGAGTTTCTTACATTGTTCCATAGCTATTTCTGAGAGTATTGTAGATTTTATCAAAATATTTTTACCTCCTTCAGGGGTTTTTCATTCTATTTTCTTTACTTCATACTACTTACTCAATGTATTAACTCATTTTCTAGATGGTTCACTCATTTTTCCCTATTTTTCAGTCTCACTGATGGCTTTTCTGTGATAATTAGCCCCTTCCCTTCTATACTAGATAGCAACGATGAAGGCTCAGAACTGCTAGGTGCCTTTCTTATCTATAGTCACATGCTATATAACCTCCAGCTTAGTAGGACTAGGTGATTTTTCTAATTTCTCTTTATTAAGGGATGGTGTTATCCAGCAGGGTCATTGGCAAGGGAAGACACCAAAAAAGCACACACAACTGAGGTTATATTCCACCTTTCACTTAGCCATCCTGTTGAAAATCCTTTTCCTGATGTATTATAACATTTTAACAAGCACAACGTCTCTGGGCTCTTCTCTCATCCACTTTTTCCCATCTAAACTAGAGGCTATGGGCCTCAACCCAGTGAATCAGCCAGAACACTGCTAAGTACAGCACTATATACAATTAGCAGCAGAAAATCAGTAACTTCAATTCAATAAACATTCACCAAACACCTACTCATCATTTTCTACACAGGTATTTTTCTAAACTTCAGCATCTCAAAAAACTCATAAATCGGCAAGACAAAATCACCTTAGAAACTCATACCTCCTCAGCATCCTTTGCCCCTAAGTAATGTCATTGAAGCTAAGGGAGAAATGTCTTTATAGGAGGAGAGGTAAATAGTTTTTAAAAATACTTCAAAGAACACAAGAATAAAGACTGAAAAAAAGGGCCATTAGATTTACCTACAAAGAGTTGTTTGGTAACTTTGGAGACAGTAGTTTCATATGAGCAATGGGGTCAGAAGCCAGATTACTAGAAATTGAGAGGTGAGTGGTAGGTGAGGAATTAGAGGAAACAAGTACAGTTGGCCATTTTTTAAAGCTTGCTTGGATATGAGTAGAAGAAGTATAGGACCATAACTTGAGCCAATGGCATGGTCAATTAAAGGATTTTTAAGGCTAGACGAATTTTGGGTATGAGTGTGGGCAGCAGGGCCTGAGCTACCAGTTAAGAAGATAAGAAAATGGAATGGGAGAAGGGAGAGACAGACAGACAGACAAAGACAGGTAGGCAGGTAGACAGGCAAGCAGATAGACAGATAGAGAAAGAGACAGACAGAGAGAGAGATGAAGAATAACTGAAGGAACAAAGTCCTAGATGAGACGAGAGGGAATAGGCTCAAGGACACAAGTAGCCTTGACAAGGAAAAGAGCCACCTCTTCAGAAACTGAAGTAAAGAAAAGAATGGGGGATTTTAAGGGGTTTTGAAGTGTAGAACCAGTAAGAATTAGAAACCCATAAAAATAGCCTCTATAGTCTTTATGAAGTAAAAGATTATGTAGCCTTTCTTCTGGCAAGAAAGAAGAAGGTAAATAGGTGGCTCAGAAATTATATAATAAATCTTAATGATTTTTTTTGACATGATAACTTATGAAAAAGATATAAAATGGCTCTCAGTCCTGTAAAACTCCCTTCCTGTAATGTGCCAGTGGTGGGGAAAGGGTCAGAGAATACTGAAAAAAAAAAATTAGGTTTTAGAATATCTACAGGGGGCAGCTAGGTGGTGCAGTAGATACAGCACCAGCCCTGAAGTCAGGAGGACCTAAGTTCAAATCCAGCCTCAGACCAAACACTTGACACTTACTAGCTGTGTGACCCTGAGCAAGTCACTTAACCCCAATTGCCTGTATATATATGTGTGTGTACATATATATCTACAAATAGTAATTTAATAGCTGATACTCAAAATGTTAGGTCCTTATGCAATATCATTGAACAGCATACTCTTGGCAAAACTGAATCAACAATTTTAACATTCTCACTACAAATGAAACCTGTAAACAAGAAAGTGGCAGCTAGACAGAAGTATGGCTTACAAGTCCTTCTTGGAGAGGCAGATAAAAGCAATAAGAAGCATCATTTCATGGACTATATGATAATTTCATCTTGCGTAGCTCATGATGAGGGCAAACAAAAAGAATACCAAGAAAACTGCAGTTTAGGTACCAACATCTCTTGCAGAAGATGAAGAGGTAGAAAAATTCTACAAAGAATTTGATGATATCTTCCCAATCAACAATACCCTTTGCACTCAGTAACTTTGCAAAGGCAGAGATAAAAGTATGTTGGGAAATATGTTTGGGATTAAGAAATGAAACAGGCTCATAAACTGCTCAGAACCCTCATGTCTATATGTAATGAATCCTTCAGTAAGAAGTAGAAATTATTAAACATGGTAAGCTCCAAACAATACCATGCAAAAAAATGAAATGAATCATATTTTAAAAGCCAGAAAATAATTCATTACTGATGTAGAGATCATTTCTGAAACAAACATCTGATCATTCATTGTTAAGAGCAAAGGTCAAAATTAAAACGAGGATAGGAAAAATAAAGATGGAAAGACAGCACTGAATTTAGTTTACATAGCCTATAGTTTACATGAGGGAGAATAGTTTCATGAAAAGAACGTTAGATCTGGATTCAAATCCTACTTACAAAACTTACCAAGTATGTAACTGTGGGCAAGTCTCTTAACCTCCCTGAGGCTCAGTTTCATCTTCTATAAAATGGACATAATAATATCTGGGGTGCCTACCTTACAGGGTTGTTGTGAGGAGCAAAAGAGATGTAATGAGTGCTGTGTTGTTGGGGTTTTTTTTTAACTTACAATTCAGATTTGTGAAGCAATTGTGTTACTAAGTATCTGTACCAATATGCAATACAGAGTGCCAGGCCTGGAGGCAGGAAGACCCATCTTCCTAAATTCAAATCTGGCCTCTGACACTTACTAGCTTTGTGATCCTGGGCAAGTCACTTAACCATGTTTGCTTCAGCTTCCTCTTTTGTAAAATGAGCTAGAGAAGCAAATGGCAAACCACTTCAGTATCTCTGCCAAGAAAACCCCAAATGGGGTCACAAGGAGTTGGACATAACTGAAAAACAACTGAACAACAACAAAGCAATGTGTTAAATAAATTTGTAACTTCCTGCTTCTGAATTCTGCATCTGAGCTCGAAAAGCTAAATTCCTTGCTTCATGAGGCCCTTGCCCTCTGATTTCTTAGGTCAGTTAGAGGCTGACACATCATTTTTCAGACAGAGTAGATTGTTAGAAATTGATCTGTGATAAGAGAACAGCGATCCATACTATGCATCTTCATTTTGTTTTAAATTCTACTGCTCTCAACATAGGAAACATTTCAAACTCCAGACTTTATGGCAACTTAATCAAGATGACATAACTTTAATGCCCAAAGCAACACAAATATTGTTCCTATTTTTCAGTTATTTATGTAGGTGGAATGACCATTCCAGGCACATAGAAAATACCAAGCCAACTTCTGCTGATAATAAATCTAGAACAAAAGAAAAGTTTTGCAAAATTCTTTGGCTGTCTCATGAATTACAAAGGGAACCATAAACTCACTGGCTGCTCTGGACTTTTCTCCTTTGTCTTTTACAATATCAGCTAACTTTCCTTCTTACGCTCTCTTTTGGGAGTCGGTCCAAAAGCCTCTGAGATTTAAAAAAAGTAATTTCATCTGCAATAATCTGCAAATTCCAAACAGATCAGAATTATAAGGTATGATTCCAACTTCATTTTCTTGCAATCTGTTTCAAATATTTTCCTCTATTTTCCTTCATCCCCCCTTTAAAATTTCCATCACTCAGGAACATGTTTCTGCTTTTCTGCATGAGAGCCAATGTGACAGAATAGGTCAAGAGCCAGGCTTTAAAGTCAGGAAGTCCTGGATTCAGGTTCTGCCTCTGGACACACATTAGCTGGACAAATCTGGGCAAGTCAATAAAGGTCTCAGTGCCCGGAGCAATTCTATGAAACTCTAAGTTGCAGGGAAAAGTGTTGACTTTATTTAGTACAGAGAGATTCTTCATCTAGGAGTTCCCTGTACAAATGAAATGAGTCAGTCATCCAACAAGCATTTATTAAGTGCTTACTATATGCCAGGCATCAAGCTAAGCACTAACGATACAATGAAAAGCAAAAACAGTCTGTGCCTTTAAGGAGCTAACATTCTATTAAGGATCACGCAAAAATATATATGTGTGTGTGTGTGTGTGTGTGTGTGTGTGTGTGTATACATATATATATACATATATATATAGTATGTGTATGCATGTATATACATACACACATACAAAAATATATACTGTATCAATGGAAGGTAATCTTAGACAGAAGACACTAGCAATAAAAGAGGGGTGTGTGTTTGGGAGAAGGAGAAAACTGAAAAAGACTTGCAAAAGCTGGGATTTGAGCTAAGTCTTGAAGGAAGCCAGTAGGTGGAAGTGAGGAGGAGAGCTTTGCAGGTATGGAGAACAGCCACTGAAAAGGTACAGAGCTGACAGATGGAGTGTATAAGAACAGCAAGAAACCCAAGTAGTGTACATGGACAGGAATAAAGTATAAGACCAGGAAGAGGAAGGTGCAAGGTTGTAAAGGGTTTTAAATGCAAACAGAACATTTTCTACTTGATCATGAAATTTAGTGAGTAGTGGATAATACAGTCAGACTAGTGCTTTAGAAAAATCATTCTGGCAGCTGTGTGGATGAACTTTAGTGGGGAGATGTGTGAGGCAGGAAAAAGGCTATTGCAATGATCCAGGCAATCGATGATAAGAACCCTGCACCAGGGTGGTGGCAATATAAATGGAAAGAAGTAGATGTGTGGGAGAGAAGTTATGAACAAAATTTGGCAACAGATAAGATGTGGAGTGAATTCAAGAGGAAAGTTGAAGATGATGCCAAGTTTAAGATCCTGGGAGACTAGGGGTATGGTGGTGCCTTCAACAGTAAAGGGGAAGTTTGGAAGATGGGTTTTTGTGGAGGGCTTTGGTGGGAAAGATAGTAAGTTCTGTTTTGGGTGTGTTGGGTTTAAGCTGCCTAAAAGACATCATTTTGAGATATCTGAGATGTAATTAGTGGTGTGAGACTGGAGCTCAGAAGAGAGACCAAGACTACAGATCTGGAAATGATATGAATAGAAATGATCATTGAACCCATAGGAACTGATGGAATCACCAAGCAAAATGGTTTAGAGGGAGAAGAGAAGCCTTTCTCTGTATCCCTAGCACTTAGCATGGTACCTGGCGTGTACTAGGCTGCTTTGGAGTTGTGCCAGTCTCATGATGTGAGAGGGAAGGACAACAGATGGACAGTCCAAAAGCCACACTGGTACCCAGAAAATTTTGAGTAGATAGAAGAACTAGAAGGAAACACAGAAAAATAAATTATGCAAGATGAAAAGACATAAATGGACTTTACACAGGCTGATTGCCATCCTGGAATGAATTCTCTCCCTACCTCCATATCTTAGACTCCTAAGCTTCTTTCAAAGCTCAACTCACATGTTACCTCCTTCTGTAACCTAAGTTGTCCTAAACCTAAACTCCTGACCTGTTAGTGACCTCTTTACCCAAAAAAGTACATATGTGTGTGTATTTACACATACACATATATGTATGTATATACATATATCATAGATATAAATTTATATGTATCCGCCCTATAAAACATATGCTCCTTAAGGAAAATAAATGTTTTTAATTTTGTCTTTGTATCCCCAGAGCCCAGCAGAGTTTTTTTGCATATAATAGGCAGGTTAAAAAAAATTGAAAAGATTTCTTATAGGTCTAGGTATAGTCTATAGGTAGATTGATTAATGTGTTCTTAATTTGAAAACAAAATAGTAAAATTATTTTCAGTCTAACACATTTGGGGCAGCTAGGTGGCATAGTGGATAGAGCACCAGCCCTGAAGTCAGGAGGACCTGAGTTCAAATCCGGCCTCAGACCAAACACTTGACATTTACTAGCTGTGTGACCTTGGGCAAGTCACTTAACCCCAACTGTCTGAAAAAAAAAAACAATCTAACACATTTAAGTTTTCTTTTGACCCAAGTTTGTAGAAGTATAGAATCACAAAAACTCCCAATCAGAAGCAACCTCAAAGGTCATTGAGAACAAGTGAAGCCTGAGCAATTATTTCTCTACTACATCCTTAACAAGTAGACACGTAGATTTCACTTGAAGACCTTTAATGAGAAGGAACCTACTGCCTTCCAAGGCAATCCTTTCTACTTATGGACAGATATAATTGTTGGGAAGTTTTTCCCTGCATCAGGTTGACTCATCTATCTCTGTACAATTTCCACTCGTGGCTCCTGATTCTGCCCTGAAAGGCAAAGCAGAACAAGTCTCTTATACAACAACCTTTCAAATACATAAAGATCATGTGCCCTCTAAATCTTCTCTTCTCCAGGCTAAATATTCTCCTCATTTTCTTTAACCAGCCATTATATAACATGATCTCAAAGCCTTTCACCAATATCTAATGGTAGATATTCTCCAGCTTATCACTATCCTTCTTCAAATGCAGTTATCAGACCCGAATGCAGAACACCAGATATAGTCTGATGAGGACAGAGTAGAATGAAACTATCACCTTCCTTATTCTGGTTACTCTTTCACTTTTAATGCAGCCTACTCTTTTTAGCTACCATATCACATTGTTGATTCATATTGAGTTAGCAATCCACTAAAACCCCCAAATCTTTTCTCAGAACTGCCTATGACGTCCAATCCTTTTAACTTGTACTTACAGAGTTGATTTTTTTAACCCAAGTATAATACTTTGCATTTATTCCTCTTAAATTTCATCCTGCCTGTCAAAATGGACTATCTCTAGACTTTGAAGGGATCTTAGAAATTATCCAATCCAACCCTCTTGCTTTACAGATGAGGAAATTGAGGTCCATACAGGCTAAACACCTTGCCCCATATTGTACACTTAATAAGGAGGTTTTAAGCATGGGTCCAGTCTTCAAATCTGGCATTCTCTCTCCTATGCAATGATACTTCCCAAGATTTCTTTTTATCCTATGCTCCCAGCTTTGTATTATCTCAAAGTTTGGTGAGTATGTAATCTCTGACTTCCTGCAAGTCACTGACAAAAGGTACAAGTGTGACCATGTCACTCCCTCACTTAAGAAACATCAGTAGACTCTCAGAAAAAAAATAGTAATAATAATACATGCTCCTCTGTCTGGCATTTAAAGTCCTTCACAATATGTTTCTAACTTACCTTTCCAAACTAATGTCACATTACTCCCTGTCACACACTCTGTCTCTGGAGTCAGAGGACCTGAATTCAAACCTTGCTTCAGATGCTTACTACCTATGTGACCTTGGGTAAGTTACTTAACTTTCCTGGGTCTCAATTTTCTCATCTGTAAATTGAAGGGAATAGACTAGATAATTTCTTCAGGTCAGTTTTTAAACATAAGATCATATCCTATGATCTAAAGATCATATGAACTTTATCATCAAAACTGGCCTATATGCTGTTGCCTGTTATGTGACACTGTCTTTCCAGCCTCCAGCCCTTTCCCCAGTCTATTCCCCAAAACTGTAACTCTCTCCTTTTTTCATGTCCACCTCACAGAAATCCTAGCTTCCTTCAAAGCATAACTCAGGCACCACCAAATGCTTTTCCTGACTTCCCCAATAGTTAGTGCTCTCTATTATGGACTTGGGATCTTTTGAATTTATCCAGTTTATAGTTTTTGCTTATTTTTCAGCTTCAATAAATAAAGCAAAGAAGAATCAGGATTTTTTCTTTTTGCAAATGGTTTCCATATGCCAACAATTCTGAAAGCAAATTAAACACTGCAGTCCATGAAAATGGCATATTTTGAACATAGTATTCCAGTTGTAAAAATTGTCCAAACATAACCCTCATGTTTACAGTAATTTAAAGATGTGTTTAACTGTATATATTAATTTAGTTTAAAGAATAAGGAAGGGGAAAAAGGGAACAGGAGAAAACAAAAACAAGAGTTTGCAGAATGTGAAAGGGGTCTGGAATTGTACCACACATCTGTGTTTCCTTAAATACTTAATACCCTAATTCCTATATGTTTAGACAGGTACATCATTCCAGCATGAAATTAACACATCTGGGCAACAGAGAATTTCAGTTTCCTCTGCTATAATATTTTGTCTTTTCTGGACAAAACTATAGGAATTACAAGAATCCACATAGCTTAGGCCAGACTGATTCAAAAGTCATTTTATTCTAATGTCCTGGCATGAGAGCTCAGGAGGGAGTTGGAATTCCAGACATATGGATTTTTATATTCTGGAACCACCTAACACATTTTCTCCAGGCCTTCTCAATCATCTCAGTGACCATTAAACTTATTCAGAGAGGCACAAATCCTTCATTTATTCCTAGGGTATCCATACTGATTTCAGAATTTTAAAACAGCTGATATGTTTCCATGCTCACCCATCCAGTCCTCTTTCTGCCATCTTGCGGGGGCACCACCATTGTATACACGAATGCCCTGGCAGACGCTCTCAAAAACTTCACCAACACAGAGAAGTGAGGAAAATGCCAGGTTCTCATTAGGCCAGGCTTCAAAGTCATTATCTGGTTCTTAACTGTGATGATGAAGCATGGTTACATTGACAAATTTTAAATCATTGATGATCACAGAGCAGGAAAAAATTGTCATGAACCTCCCAGGCAGATTAAACAAATGTGATATAATTAGACACAGATTTGATGTTCAATTGAGAGATCTGGGAAAATGGCAGAATAATGTGCTACCACCCTGTCAGTTTGGGTTCCTTGTGCTTGCAACCCTGGCTGGCATCATGGAGTATGGGGAAGCAAGATGAAAACACACAGGAGGAAAAATGCTGCGATTCTTTTTCTAAGGGTGTAAATATCCATACAAATAAAATGCTGGGGGAAAAATAGAATTTAAAAACAATTGTCATCATGGGAAATCAGTCCCTGTAATACAAATAACAACAACAATAGCTATTATTTACCTAACACTTTAAGGTTTGTAAAGCTTTTTAAATATATGTGAGTCCCAGATCCCACACCAGTACAGGAAGGAGTCCTTCATTCTACCACTTAGGCAGCAGCAGAAAAGGGTAGGGAGGAGGCTCCTTTCCTACTGCCAACGTCATAGGGACCAATAATTTTTTCTTAAACTCACATCTGACAATGTCACTCTCCTACTTAATAAATTCCAATCGTTTTTCATTGGCTCTAAGATCAAACATCAACTACTTTGTTTGGATTTTAAAACATACCCTTTACATCCTGTCCCTAACCTATCTGTGTGTGTATATACTCCTGTACATGCATGCATGTGTTGTCAAAAGGCATCAATAGAAATGTTTATTTTTTTAAATTTATTTTATTTTCAATTCATGGAACAAAACAAAACCTAACCTATTTTTTAAGCTCATTGTACACTATTTACCTTTCCCATAGTCTGCAATCTGACCAGACTGGTCTTCTCTCTGTTCTTCACACATAGCATTCTATCTCTCATTGCCATTTTGCTCTCCTATAGTCCCTTCATGAGTTGAGTTAGGGGACATTTTTCCCCTCTCAGTCAGTCTTTCCATTTTAGAATCTGTCTCTCCATGCTAACCACTTACAATAACCATCAATGTCCCTTTCCCTTTCTTGGAAATGCCTTTTACTTGCAACTTAGAGATTGTGCCCTTAATGTGTCACAACATTGTTTATCAACAATGAGGGGGAAGTGAGGATGAAAAAACATATAAAATTGAACTAGAACCATGTGAAGTTTGAATTTCATTTTGCCTCAGCAAAACATGACCTAATAGTTAATGTATTAGAAGAATAGAATACTGTCTTTAAAAAACATGCATTTTAATGAGTAAAAATGAATATGAAGTTTTTATTAACTTTTTCATAATATATGTATAGGAATTAATGGATAAAATATTGAATAAAACACACATTGGGTTTTGTTGAATATTTAAAGCAGTTTAAGCATTTAATTTAAGCAGTTTAAGATGATTCATTACCAACAATTCTTGGCTTCTATAAAGAAGAAAATACTTCCCACTACTGGTGAAAAAACAATAAAAAGAATGCAATAACAAATTTTTATACCATAGTTTCAGAAAACAAAAATTTATAAAACAACAAACATATGCATCCCTTTATAGGAGGTCAAACACTCAGATAAGACATTTTTCCATCTTCATGGAGTTTACAATCTACTATGGTTGTGATATGTACATGTAATGCTGGTACTTTTTCAGTAGAGATTTGCTCATGTGGCTTAAGTACTGCCATGCTAAAGCAAATAGGAAAAAAATCACGTCCCTGCAAAGAACATGGACAATATCTGAGCAGGATGCTCACCAGTGGGAGAACTACTTGAGGCCCCAGGCCAGTGGCTACATAGGGTTTCTGTCACATGCATTAGGTAGCCTTCCTAAAAGGCTGCACTATCCCCATTGGTCAACAGAAGGAACCGAACCTGAATATGCATAGACTGATCCCCTACAGCAAAGTCCATGCATCCAGAGCTCTAAACAATGTGGTTTTGCTTCCAATGACTCGGTCTGGAATTAATCTCAGTGACAACATTGAGTAAGACGATATTAATATAAAACAACAAATCTAGAGTCTTTACCCAGTTCATGATCTCCTACTCTATCTGGTCTTTCCTTATCCAGATTCAGGAATTCAAAGGCTTAACACACTGGGTTCATATAGTTTATTTTACATAAAGTGTCAGTTAGTCAGTGGGTCAATAAGCATTTACTAAGTACCTACTGTGCACCAGGTACTATGCTAAGTGCTGAAGATACAAATAAAGCAAAAGATAATCCCTATTCTCAAGGAACTCACAGTCTAATGGGGGAGAAAACATGCAAACAACTATGCACAAACAAGATGTGGACAGGATAAACTAGAGAAAATCAACAGATGAAAGGCACTAACATTATGGGGAATCAGGAAAAACATTACAGAAAGTGGAATTTTATTTTGGGGGTTTTGGGGTTGGGTTTTTTTTTTCAGTTAGGCAATTGGGGTTAAGTGACTTACCCAGGATCACACAGCTAGTAAGTTATCAAGCGTCTGAAGCCGAATTTGAACTCAGCTCCTCCTAAGTCCAGGGCCGGTGTTGTACTCACTACACCACCTCGCTGCTCCAGAAGGTGAGATTTTGGCTGGGACTTAAAGGAAGGCAGGGAAGCCAAGAATTACAGATGAGGAAGGAGAACATTCCAGGCACAGGGGGCAGTCAGAGAAAATGCTCAAAGTCAAGAAATAGAGTATCTTGTGCAAGGAACAGCAGGAAACGGTGTCCTTGGATTGAAGGGCTAAATTGTCCACTTCGATGGACACTTGGGTCTCTACCCTCAGCAGAAGTGATAGCACTGACTGCAACCACCCTCACAGCAGGCAGGAAGTTCCAATCCAGGGTCAGGAGAAGGAAAACAAGAAATGAATCCTGGATGCTTCAGCATATAGATCCAGGCCCCCTCCTCCAATTACATGACTTCTTGCCTATTATAAGTGTGTTCTATCTGATACATACTCCCCCTGTGAAAAAAAAGGGGGGGGGAACAATCATTCTCATATGTCAAGATCATTAGAGACCATTCTGCCAGTCACTCTCAATCACCATCATCCCAGGCTAAAGGGAAAATAATAATTCAAACACATAAGACAAGGCAGGGGTACAGGTTGTATACACAAAAAAAATCTATAATACAAAATGAGTAGCACAATGGACCAAGAGTTTCCCTGACATTCTTGCTTAATTAGAACAATTCTGTTCCCTCAGGGTTAAATTATTCCAGTTTCTGTAAACCATTTCTTATAAACATGTATTTATGGTTATATAATAAATGTGATCCAGAAAAGCTTCATGGAAACCCTATTGATTTATACATTTCTGAGATGTCCAAAAAAAGGAAATTATACCAGTCAGCACAGTTCCTTAATGCTTACTTGTAATGATAGCTACTTCCCTTTCTAAAGAACTAGAAATCACACTTTTTATTTGTTCTCAGATTTTGCCAGGAATAGAAGATAACCCCATAACCTCCATTCTAATGTCACAAAACAATTATACTATGAAAGTTTTTCTTAATTGTATGCCTCAATATTTCTTCCATTCCTTCTTGCTCTCAGTGGAGGTCAAGAAAAATATCATTAGTCATAATCATATATTATTACTTCATATTCAGTAAAATCTTATTTAGGCTACTTGGGGTAAACCAATATGAATTATTAAAAAGTATTAATTATAAGATGAAGAAAGAAAAATGCTTTACTACTTTTTAAGTGCCTAAACTAGCTCTGTCTACTTTTTTTTTAATGCCAAATAGAGCTCCTTTCCATTCTACTTTCATGTATAATATAATTTATGTGTAATCAACATATTAATCTTCTATGTAGAAACAGTGCTATTCGAATGTTTGGAGAATTTGTTCTATTAAATAGATTAAGCACTTCTCTTGCAATTTTATTTGTACTATTAATTTGCTCAGATGAGATCATAGATATAAAGTGTTTTGCAAATGTCAATTGTGATGATAGGTTATTTCTACCTTCACAACATTTCTCATATACATCTTCTTTCCATGTACATAAACAAAACAGTAGTGCACATCCTCATCACTTCATGCTTGGAAATTGCAACAGCCTGCCAAAGTGGTCTTTCTAATCTAATTTAATCTAATCTAATCAGATCTGACCGCTCCACTTCCTTACCTCATAAATTTCAGTGGCTCCCTATCACCTCCAGGATCAAATATAAAATCCTCTGTTTAGCATTTCAAAGCCCTTCACAATCTGGCTCCTTCCTACATCTGTACTCTTCTTACACTTTACTCTCCTCCATGCTCTCTCTCTTTTTTTAATTTTATTTTATTTTTTTGGCTAGGCAATAGGGTTAAGTGACTTGCCCAGGGCCACACAGATAATAAGTATCAAGTGTCTGAGGCCAAATTTGAACTCGGGTCCTCCTAACTCCAGGGCCAGTGTTCTATCCTGCTCTACCTAGCTGCCCCCTCCATGTTCTCTTTAATCCAGTGACTTTGATCTCCTTGCTCTACTCTGAACCCAACTGTATGCCTTTTCACTGGCTGCCCCCATGCCTCATCTCCTCCTCATCTCCTCCTCATCTCCTCCTGACTTTCCTGGCTTGCTTTTAAGACTTATCTCAAATCCCACATCCTACAAGAGGCATTTTCCACTCCTCCACACTGCTTGCTAGCCTTCCCTCTGAGATCTCTCTGTCTCTCTCTCTCTTTCTTTCTCTTTCTCTCAGTGGGGGGGGGGGAGGATGGAGAGAGAAAGAGAAAGAGAGAGAGAAAGAGAAAAAGAGAAGGGAAGAGACAGAGGGGAAGAGAGGGAGAGAAAGAGAGAGAGAGGGAGAGAAAGAGAGAGAGAGAGAGAGAGAGAGAGAGAGAGAGAGAGAGAGAGAGA
>NW_020954608.1:45709625-45732001 GCF_900497805.2 Vombatus ursinus
AGAGAGAGAGAGAGAGAGAGAGAGAGAGAGAGAGAGAGAGAGAGAGAAAGAATGTACACAGTTTTTGCATTTGACACAGTGGATAGAGTGCAGGTCTTTGAGTTAGCAAGACCTGAATTCAAATCCTGCCTCAGATACTGACTAGCTGTATGATCCTGAGCAAGTCACCTCACCTCTCTCAGCCTCACTTTCCTCCTCTGTAAAATAGAGATAAAAATAGATCCTACCTCATAGAGTGAGTGTGAAGATCAAATGAAATAACCTATGTAAAATGCTTTGCAAACTTTAAAGTGCTATAGAAATGCTAATTATTATTATCAGCATCATTATTATTGTATACCTTATCAGAATGTAAGTTCCTCAAGCCTTTCTTTGCACCTCCTTACCCCCCACAGCCCCCCACATCCTGGACTTGATCTAGTGACAGGCACATAATAAATGCTTGTGGACTGAATGTCTGACCCCAAGGGCACTAAACCAAGCTATCCATTTGTAATGCAATCTGGGAAGGTGTCTCTCCATATGCAGGGTGCTAGGAAACTGCTTCTGGAAGGTGAATAACTGAAGATAAACAGGCCTTTTTGAATGCCACCAAACCCAATCAAAGAGTCTCCTTTCCCCCATATTGTTAGCCAACCAGAAGCAATTACTGAATATCCACACATGCTCCAATAACTTCAAGGCATTTCCTTACACGATTCTCTGAAAGCAACTTCTTAGCCTCTTCCATGTGGAGAAACCCCAAATGAGGAGGCTGATGGGGCCTGCATATGCACCAGACTCCCATTACATATTTCTTTGTAGTCTGCTTCATCAGAACAACTGGTTGCTAGTCACTCATTAGCTCTGCCTCCTAACTGCTATACCTGGTTGTAACAACTATAATGTATGTATCTATGTCCTCCCATCAGTTATTCTAGGTATCAGCCAATACTTAGTCCCCACATACTTGGCAACTTCCTTTTTTTGCCATTGCTGGCGTATGTTTTATCAAATCACTTTCACCGAAGTTCCGATGATAGAAATAATTTAATTAGAATGGAAAAAAGAGCATATTAATGGCAAAGCATCCCATCACACACATCCTAGATTATGACCTTCATTCAGTTCCCACTCCAACCCCAGAGTAGCAAGGAAAACTGGACCCTGGAAGTTCAGTTCTCAGTTGCTCCCAGATACAGAAGGAATTGGGCAAAGGTTAATTCACACAGGAACAATCACTCAGACCAGGGTGATATAGGCCAAAGTATGCCCCAATGTGTTCTCCCCCTCTCCCTCACCAAGTTTTCACTTGTAATCTTGCTGGGTTTTTTAAAGTAAATACCCCTTTGTAAAAGTTAACTGATGCTAATTTATTCCATGGAACTGGGGCACTAATCACTGCAAGTTAACAGTGAGGGGAACACCTAGGAACAGGGGCTGAAGCCAACAGCATTAGAGAAAACTCCCAGGGTAGCTATGTGGCACAGTGGATAGAGCACTGGCCCTGGAGTCAGGAGGACCTGAGTTCAAATACGTCTCAGACCAAACACTTGACATTTACTAGCTGTGTGACCCTGGGCAAGTCACTTAACCCTAATTGCCTTAAAAAAAAAAAAAAAAGAAAGAAAGAAAACTCTCCCTCCCCACCCCTCAAAGGCACCCTAGAATTAGTGTGCGCTGGTAAATTTTTAGCTGCTCTCCAGAGGGTGGGGGAAAGTACCCACAACACATTTTTAAGTCTAATCTGCAATATTAATATTTTCTCCATCACTTTCTTAAGTCTACATAATCAACAAAACAATAAATCAAGCCCTGATTTGTAGTGTTTGCTGATTTCCAAAGCATAAATGTTCATATTGAAAATTTAACCATTGGTTCCCCCAATCCTGTTCAAGTTGTCTCCAGCACAACCTTACCTAGAACCCTGAAGCGATGTTGCAGCCAGCCTCAGCCTGGGATAGAAAAACCAGAGTCTTGCTACATCTACACCTGTCCCTTTTGTACTTGAACCAAGTATTGGATTTCCCCCAAAGGGAATGAGTGCTGCCAGCTATCAGAGTCCCACCTAAGGCAAAAGCCTGGAAGAAGACACTGGTTCACTCTTGCTCTCCCCGATCTTGTGGTGTTCTCTTTCGCACACCTGCCCCCATGTCTGTCGTCACCTACACAAATATGCTCTGCCCCTGGATCTGCTTGTCACCAAGCAGCAGCATGACCATTACATGATTATACTTAACCAATCCTTCATTCAGAGCTCTTAATTTCAACCCTCGTCAAACTGTCACAAATCCTAAGCTAGAAGAATCTAAATTAATGAATTAACTCTTCTAAATTCATATTAATGTAGTTAAAAAAAACTCTCAGCCTTTTTGAGACTAATTATTAGGATTTCAATTATTTTTATTGTTCTCTTCTCTTGGTATCTTCAAGTGCCCTTGTAACTAACTAAGGACAGTATTCTAACAATGGGTAGCCAAGGGGAAAAAAATCAATTTACTTTCATGTGGAGAACCAAATGAGACAAAGAAATGGCCAAGTAGTAGCTTACAAATCAGTAGGAAGTTGGTATGCCTCTGTCATGTAACTTCCCTTTTCCTATGGATCCTACACAGGGATTGTTAGAGCAGATAATGGAGAAAGGCAGTAGTTGTTAATAAGGGGGCTTGGCATTTGCCTGGTTCCTAAAGTATGACCAAAACCTCAAACTTCCAGCTTCAAGAACTACTCTGTATCAGTGTTGGTACTACAATATGTGTGTGCACACATGGATGGATGGATGGATATATATGATATACACACACATACACATATGTGTGTGTGTGTGTGTGTGTGTGTAGAAAGAGAGATACATGCCCACCCACACCTTTTAAAGAAGTAGATAATATCATTCATTGTCCCATATCTAATACTCCTTTTCTGTTCTTTGAACATGTACTTGCTCATTTCTGTTGATGAATCCAGGAAGAAGTATTTACATTTATTAAGTGTTTGTTATGTGCAAAGTACTGTGTTACATTTAGGGATACAAATAGAAAAGTCAGGTGTTCCCTGCTCTCAAGGAGCTTACATTCTAATGGAGAAGACACATAGAAGGTTTCACCTGCAAATCAGATGGGAAAGTACCAGGTTTCTTACAGTATAGTAGCAATGGCATTGCCTCTTCTTTAACACCATTTCCACTGATAAAATCACATCAGTTCCTAATGTGGTGGTGAGAATTATTTTTTTCCATTTCTTTAGTAGTTCTGTGTACAATACCCAAAGAAGCAATAGCCAGGCTGCATCTCCATAGGAGCTGCTTCCTGGGATGATGGGATGGGAAATGACCTGGAATTAAGACAAGTGCTCTGGGGGTGCTGCCATTCCCAGGGTTCTTGGGCTTACCTGCTGCCATCCATGGTGTTTGGTTAGTAGTCAGTAATGGTAAGAGCAAGGAAGGTGGGTCCCTTCCCCACAGCGATTGCTGGCCTCAGTAATGACTATGGGTCTGGAGTGAAAAGCAACACCAGTGTTCTGTGAATGGTACCACTATTTTCAAGCCTCTTGGATTTGGGGTCCTAGACTATCTCCATTGGGTCAGAGGGTTGAAGGTGGTTGGTCTGATCTTCCTGTCACCTGTCACCTATCTTTCCTTTCAGGGTGCCTTTGCTGTTTGTCAAGTTTGTAGCAAAAAAAAAATTTCTAATTTAAAAAAATTTTTAAACTACCTCATATTCACCAACAGCACTGTCTTTATCTGAAGCCTTAAAAAGGCTCTGCTATTTATGGCAGTAAGCATCCCAAGCATAAAACTGATGTACTTCTTACTTCTGAAGGTGACAGAACATCTAATTGCTTTCTTTAGATTAATGCAGGATGATTTAGGTTAATTAAGACCACAAAATGTCTCAGTTTCATGCAAAAGCTTCCTCAGAAAGGTCCGTATCTCTCTTAGAAGTGCCTTTTTATATGGTCCCACTGTTTCTCTTTCAATTTAGAAATAACTTCTACCTTGAGTGCAATTTCTTCTTGTTTCCAGCCAAAATTGGTCTTTTTTTCTGCCCACATGAGCAAGAAGAATAGACCATTTTCTTTAAATCATCTTCACAAATCCTGCTATCAACTTCCCATTCAAGATGGCCTAGAGTCTTCTTTGTATGTACTTTGTATAAAGCTACATGTGTGTTTTCTCTCCGATATGCAGGAACTCTTTTTTTGGGGGGGGAGGGAGGATTGTATCCCAAGTACTAGGACAGTGCTAGGCCTGTAATAAAAGCTTAATAAATATTGCTTGACTGATGACTGAATTGAGTTTACAAAATTACCTCTTTTCTCAGGCATAGATTACTGTCCTTCCTGTTGAAGTTGTTCCTCTCATTTCAGGATTCACCTTCCTAGACATTGTAACTCCTCCTCTCTGTATCTCAGGAAACTCTTATCCAAGACTGACATCTTCTGCCAACAAGAAACCTCCTCCTTAACTTCTTCCCCATCAATCTCTATCATGATTCAGGAAAATGGCTCCATACTATTATCAAGACCTATGATAATCCAAGCTGTCATTGCCATAATCGTGTCTTCAGGTATGGATAAGAATAGCTTCATAATGTGATTTCTGATATATGTCTGCATGCAAACACATACTCATTACAAACTGCCTGCCAGTCCATCTTAGAAATAGCCCTTCCCAACTAAGAAATAGCCTTTCAGTACCAGAGTATTTAAATAATAGGCATATAATAAGAATACTTAAGTAATAGACAATAATAATAAAAAGTAGATAGGTGGCACGGTGTAGTGGAGGAGTCAGGGAAATCTGAGTTCAAATCCATCCTCAGACACTTATCAGCTGTGTAACCCTGGGCAAGTTCATTTCACCTCTTTCTGCTTCGGTGTCTTCAACTGCAAAATGGTGATGATAGTAATAGCACCTACCTCCAAGAGTTGTTGTAAGGATTAAATAAGATGTATTGTAGAGTGACTGGCACATAGTAGGTGCTATATCAATGCTAGCTATTACTATTAACTATTATTATCAAATAACACGGTTACCTTACAATGTCCCCAAGGAATCACATTAGAAAGTGTTCTGAATCCCCAGTCAGATTTGGAATTTGTCATAAATCTAAAAATAAGTCATTTATTTTTGATGGACTGCAGATTTCTGTTTATACTTGGTTCCAAGGAGAGAGACAAACTTGATTTGTTGAGTTCTCCTTCAGGCAACTTTGCTTCCAAAAACCCCAAAACTTTGTTTTGGATAATGTTCAAAAACTTGGTTAAAGTTAGTTTTTTTTACTGTTGAGTCTGTGTCGTCTCCTCTCCTCGGAGGTCACAGGCAAAAGAGTGCCCTATTCCAACCCCCTAGTCAGCCTTCCAAAAGCCAAAGACCAAAAAGCAGAAACTATTTTGATTCCAAACAAATGAGGGGTGAGGGTGGTGGAGCTGACGTAAATGTGCAGAGATAACAATTTCTTCTTATTCTACAAAGAACAAATGATATGGTTGGGTCAAGGAAAAAGGGCTGAGATGGAAACAGTGAGTATTCAGGAGAGTCCACAGCATGACAAAATGGAAGAAGCAGGAAATTTTTCTTCATGCTGAGAGACTGTGGTTGATTGTTTTTTGAGCTTCTCTCAAAATGTGTCCTAAGTAGTGCTTAATTTGGGTGGAAGTAAAGAGCAGCCAGTGCTGGATGTGTTAACTGCGTAAGCTTAGTCCTTAAAAAGAGCCTCCACAGAAGCCAGCTGTTTGATTGGTAGCCTTGTTTGGTTTGCCTCTGAGTCCTGGACTGTTTCACTCTTCTCATGTGTGTTCATGCTTGTCATGCTGTGTTCCATCCCAAGGATATTGTACTACAATGAAAAGGCAGCATGAGCTGTCTCATCTGGGAACTGTGAGGACTACTTCATTTTTCAAGAGTACTTTTTTTCAATAGTACTTTTTAAAGTCCATATACAAGTCGGTGTTGAGATAAAATGGATACACAATTTAGAAAACATTTTGAATTTCTTCCATTCCCCCCAGAAAGAAAAATCTTGCAACCAGATTTGTTTATAAGGATTCCATTCAAAGTGAATGATTAGGTGACTTTTCCTTTCAAATTTTATATTTGTATGAGTCACATTTTCTTTAGAAGGGATACATATCCACCAAAAAAAAATTATAGCAGCACTTTTTTATATTACTAAGAACTAGAAGCAAAAGAGATGCTCACCAATTAGGAAAAGACTTAACAAGTTGTGATACCTAGATGTAATGGACTATAACTGTGCTGTAAGAAATGGCGACTATGATGGCTACAGAGAAGCAAGGGAAGACTTAGATAAATTAATGCTAAGTAAAGTAAGCAGAACTAGGGAAACAATCTATACCTAATAGCTGTACCAATGTAAATGGAAATAACAAAACAAACAAAATTGAAAGCTTTGAAATTTTAATGAAAAATCTTCATCCCAAAGAATAGATATGAGGTGGCTAGAGCACTGGCCCTGAAGTCAGGAGGACCTGAGTTCAAATCCAGCCTCAGATCAGATACTTGTCACTTACTAGCTGTGTGACCTTGGGCAAGTCACTTAACCCCAATTGCCTTTAAAAAAAAAGAGATATGAGAAGACATCTTCTTACTCTTTATTCTTTACAGATGTGGGGGGACTATGGGTATAGAACATTGCATATAATGTCAGACTTTTTAGATATGTTAATCTTACAGGATTGTTTTCCTCTTTTTTTCTTTTTCTCTCCCTTTTGTAAGATTTGGCTCTTGAAAGAGGGAAAACAAGTGGGAGAGGGAAAGATACATTAGGAAATATAGGAGCTATGAAATAAAATATATTCATAAAAACTTAATTTTTTAAGAAATTTATTTTAAAAAAATACAATACAAAGGCCTAATCTATGGCTATGCTGGAAAAAAGAAGATATTCAACAAATGTTTCTTTTAGGAATTCAGATTATAACCTTCAGTCATTTTGATTTACCAAGTTACTGCTTTAGACAGTATTTTATGACTGTACTTTTTGGTTAACAGGGAAACAAATCTTTGTTTCTTAGCATTAGAATCATAAATATTCTTTCCTGAAGCATGGAAAATATGATTATTACACTTAAAACCATGTTTACTGCCCAGCAAACAGGCATGCACCAGGATCCTGGAATGGAAATCAAAAGCATTTCATTGCATCAATTGCCTGCAGCTGGAATCTCCTTCCAGGCAAATGAGGAGGTGGAAAAATATGGAAGGACCTCAGGCTGTATTCTACTGACACAAAACAAGTTGGTTTGTGATTAGTTATTAAAATTATCTTGCCTCACTTCACAAGTAAGCATAAGGCAGAGTCTTCTTCTGTAGACCAAAGTCTATTGGTGGCTGGACTTTACAATCACACAAAGCTTAATACCAAACTCTCCCTCCATTCCCACCCCCAAACAATTAATGGGTTTTTGTGTTCAAATAAAAGATGTAATGAAAAATACTGAGAGCTTGTGGTCCTCTAGGGATTGTTGTCTCAAATGCTTACAAAAATTTATTTCCATGCTTCCAGAGAAAGGTTATGAAGCCCAATGGTTACTCTACATGTCATTTACACTGTTTTTACACTGAGCAGCCAAGTCTGGAAAGTTCCATTTATTCCTATGCTTTCTAGTGTTTTTAATAATGTTGTATTTTGTCAAAACCTTTTTCTGCATCTATTAAGATAATCACATTATTTGTTGATTTTGTTATTGATATGGTCAATTAAGCTAATAGTTTTCCTAATAGCGAACTAGTCCTGTATTCTTAGTATAAATCCTACATGGATTTATGATGTCTGATCATTGTGATCTATTACTATAATCTCTTTAAATTTTTGTATAAATATTAATTAGTTGATCTATAGTTTTCTGTTTTTACTCTTCCTAGTTTAGATATGAGCACCATAATTTGTCATAAAAGGAATTTGGTAGGGCTCTTTCTATGCCTATATTTCCAAATAGTTTATATAGTACTGGAACCAATCGTTCTTTGAATATTTGATAGAAATAACTTGTGCATCTATCTGGTCCTCAGGATTTTTTTTCTTAGGGAGCTCATTTATGGCTTGTTTAATTTCTTTTTCTAAAATAGGGTTATTTAAGTATTCTATTTCTTCTATTAATCTAGACAATTTGTATTTTTTATAAATATTCATCCATTTCACTTTGATTTTAGATTTACTGGCATATAATTGGCCAAAATAATTCTTAATAATTTCTTAAATTTCATCTTCATTGGTGGTGAATACCCCCTTTCCATTTTTTATACTGCTAATTTGGTTTTCTTCTTTCCTTTTTTAAATCAAATTAACCAATGGTTTATCTATTTTATTGGTTTTTTCATAAACCCAGTTCCTAGTTTTATTAATTCAATGGTTTTCTTACTTTCAATTTTATTAATCTCTCCTTTGATTTTTCAGGATTTCCAATTGTGTGTTTAATTGAGGATTTAAAATTTTTTTCCTAGTTTTTTAAACTGAATGCTAAATTCCTTGACTGGCTCTTTCTCTATTTTATTGATGTAAGTGTTCAGAGATATAAATTTTACCCTAAGTAACTGCTTTGGCTGCACCCCATAAATTTTGTTATGTTGCCATTCTTATTGTTATCATTCTTTTTAATGAAATTACTTATTGTTTCTATGATTTGTTCTTTGACCCACTCATTCTCTAGGTTTACTTAGGTTCCAATTAATTTTTAATCTATGTTTCCACAGCCCTTTACTAACTGTAACTGTTATTGCATTATGCTCTGAAAAGGAGGCACTTAATATTTCTGCTTTTGCTTATGAAGTTTTTATGCCCTAATGCATGGTCAATTTTTGTGAAAAAGACACATACAGCTGAGTAAAGGGTATATTCCTTTCTATTCATCTCCTTAACTCTTCTTTTTTTTGCTTATTTTATGGTTAGATTTATTCAGTACTGAGAGAGGAAAATTGAGATCCCCTAATAGAATTGTTTTACTGTCTATTTCCTCTTGTAACTCATTTAATTTTTCCTTTAAGAATTTCGATGGGGGCAGCTAGGTGGCACAGTGGATACAGCACTGACCCTGAAGTCAGGAAGACCTGAGTTCAAATCCAGCCTCAGACCAAACACTTAACACTTACTAGCTGTGTGACTTTGGGCAAGTCCCTTAACCCCGATTGCCTCAAAAAAAAAAAAATTTCAATGCTATGCCACTGGGTTCATATGTTCAGTATTGATATTACTTCATTCATTGAAATTATGGTACCTTTTAACAAACACAATTTCCCTGCTTATCTCTTTTAATTAAGTGTATTTTTGCTGTTGCTTTGTCTGAGATCATGATTGCTACCCCTGGGGTTTTTTTGGGTTTTGTGTGTGTGTGTGTTTTACTTCAGCTAAAGCATAATAGATTCTACTCTAATACCTTATTTTTACTCCGTGTTTGTTTCTCTATTTCAAGTGTGTTTCTTGTAAACAATATATTGTTGGATTCTGGTTTCTAATTTATTCTATCTGCTTCTGTTTTATGGGTGAGTTCATCCTATTCATATTCACAGTTATAATTACCGTGCATTTCCCTCCATCCTATTTTCCCCATTTCTCTCTCTCTCTTTTTCTCTGTCTCTCTCCTTCTCCCTCTCTATTTCTCTCTCTCTTCCTCTCCCCTGTTACTCCTCAAGTCTGTTTTGCTTTTGATACTGTCTCCCTTAATTTTTTCTGTCAGCCCTGTCCCCTTCTTTAATCTCCTTCCCCTTTTACTTCCCTGTAAAGTAAAATAGATTTCTATACCCTTAGTGTATATGTTATTCAGTCTTTGAGGCAGTTCCAATGAGAATAAGGTTCAAGCATTACCCATCCCTCCCTCCCTTACTTTCTACTAAAAAAGCTCTTCCTTATACACCTTTTAGGTGAAATAATTTTCTGTTCTTCCTTTCCCTTCCCCCTTCTCCTAGTGCATTCTTCTTTTTCACCTCTTAATTTTGTTTTGTTTTTTAATCATGCCATTATAGTCAACTCACATACATGCCTCTGTTTATGTATACTCCTTCTGACCTAATAATTATAAAGTTCTTAGGAGTTACATGTATCATCTTCCCACATAGTAATGTAAACAGTTTAACTTTACTGAGTCCCTTATTTCTCTTTCATGTTTACCTCACTATACTTCTTGAGTGCTGTATTTGAAAGTCAAATTTTCAATTCAGCTCTGGTCTTTTCATCAGGAATGCTTGAAATTCCTCTATTTTATTAAATGCCCATTTTTTTTCTTCTGAATGATTATACTCAGTTTTGCTAGTTAGGTGATTCTTGGTTTTAATCCCAGCTCCTTTGCTTTCTGGAATATCACATTCCAAGCCCTCTAATCCTTTAAATTGGAAACTGCTAAAATTTATGTGATCTTAAATGTGGCTCCAAAATATCTGATTGTTTCTTTCTGGCTGCTCTCAATATTTTCTCCTTGACCTGGGAGCTCTGGAATGTAGCTACAATATTCCTGGGAATTTTCATTTTAGGATCTCTTTCAGGGGGTGCTCAGTAGATTCTTTCAATTTCTATTTTACCCTCTGGTTCTAGGATATCAGGGCAGTTTTCCTTGATAATTTTTTTAAATATGATGCCTAGGCTCTTTTTTTCCCCCCAATCATGGCTTTCAGATAGCCCAAAAATTCTTAAATTCTCTCTCCTGGATCTATTTTCCAAGTCAGGTGTTTTTCTAATGAGATATTTCACATTTTCTTCTTTTTTTTATTTTCTTTTATTGCTTCTTGATGTCTCATGGAGTCACTAGCTTCCACTTGTCCAATTCTAATTTTTAACGAGTTACTGTGTTCAGTGACTTGTTGTATCTCTTTTTCCATTTGGTCAATTCTATTTTTTGGTTTGGTTTTTTTTCGCTTTTTAGTGAGGTAATTGGGGTTAACTGACTTGCCCAGGGTCACACAGCTAGTAAGTGTCAAGTGTCTGAGGCTGGATTTTAACTCAGGTCCTCTTGACTCCAAGACCAGAGCTCTATCTACTGTGCCACCTAGCTGCCCCCAATTATATTTTTTAAGATGTTATTTTTTTCACTATTTTTTGTACCTCTTTTAGCAGGCTGTTGACTTTCTTTTCATAATCTTCTTGCATTTTTTTCCCCAATTTTTCCTCTACATTTCTTATTTGATTTTTAAAATCTTTCTTGAGTGCTTCCAGGAACTCTTGTTGGGCTTATGTCCAATTCACATTTTTTGAGGCTTTGCTTGTAGCTATTTTAACAGCAATATCTCCTTCTGAGTTTATGTCTTGATTTTCCCTGTCACCATAGTAGCTTTTTAATGGTCAGATTCTTTTTGTTGTTGTTGTTATTTTTGTTGTGTTTGCTCATTTTTACAACTTATTTCTTGACTTTTAATTTTATATTAAAGTTGGGCTCTGCTCCCAGGGTAGAGAAAGGACTGTCCCAAGCTCTAGGTTTTTTTGTGCTGCTATTTTCAGAGCTAGATATGGGAGTCAGTGCTTCCATAGTGGTATGATCTAAGAAGAGGTGTGGTCACTGCCATTCTGACCTGTGCTCTGGTCTTTACCTAATAAGTTATCTTGTTTTCCCTCTAGCCCCAAATGCTAGGGCTCCTGTTGGTCCTGGAACTCTGACCAGGACCACTGCTCCCTTGTAGTCCCAAGAACTAGTGCTCTTTTCTGCCTTGGAATTGAGATCAGGACCCCTACTCCCTTGTGAATGACCACAAACATTCTTCTGCCCTTTGAACTGTTTTTGTTTTTTGTTTTTTTGCACCTTGAACTGTGACAGGGTACCTGCTCCCCTGCAGCCATAAGCACTAGTGTTCCTCTTCACCCTAGAATTGTGACCCAGAACTGCATATGGGCAATGTAATACAGTCCTGAATGTTCAGTGTCATCCAAAGCGTCCTCTATAATATTTTGCTGGCTAATTGTCCAACGCCCTTACCATTTGCAGGTTAAGATTTCCCAAAGCTGCTGCTGCCACAGTTACAACCTCCAGAGTCTGCTGCTGGCATTGTCATGGTGCTGCTTGCACTGTGCCCCAGTACAACCATGACCCAAGTGTCACAGATAATCTCCTGCTTACCTAAGTAATCTTGAGTTAAAAAAGTCATGTCACATCAATCTTTTGTTGGCTCTGCTGCTCCAGAATTTGATTTGGCATCATTATTTTAAAGTTGTTTATTTAAAGGGGAATGGTGGGAGAGTTGAGTTCCTACCTCTATTCTGCCATCTTGGCTCTGCCTCTTTTTGCCAGTCAATATACCATTTTTTAAAGTTTTTTTCTGTAATTTTTCTATGAAGTTATAAGAGAGCTATTTATTCTAAGAATCATATGCCCTTCCATTCAAATCATTTCCATGTTCCATATCACCTATATTTTACTGGCACAGAACAATTGACTTTATCACTTGACATTATTGCAAGTTAAAATATCTAAAGCAAGAGAAATTTATTTATTTCAAAAAATATCCAATAAATTGTCAGCACAGAATTAGGTATTTGAGTACACAAGGGATTATCTATATTTCTACTAAATGTTTCCCACAGTATATGACATATAATAGGTGTTTAAGAAACATTTATTGAATTCAATTACACCAGCTAGTGTGTAGTCTTCTATTGTTTCTGTACATATCTTACACAGGATCATGTACAAAAGTCACCAGTATCTTGACATATTGCCCATAGATAAATTAACACAATTAGTGTTTTATAGTTGTATTCATATAGTTCCTGGGTTTGTCTTGGGAGGTAGACTTCCAAGTATTTTATATTGTCTATTTTAAATGGAATTTCTCTTTCGATCTCTTGCTACTAGGCTTTGTTGATAGAATATAAAAATGCTGATGACTTACATGGTTTGATTTTGTATCCTGCCATTTTGCTAAAGTTGAAATTATTAACAAGTCACTCTTTAAGTTCTCTAGAATTTTCTAAATATATCATCTGCATAGAGTGATAGTTTTGTCTCCTCATTGCCTGTTCTAATTCCTTCAATTTTTTTTCTTCTATTACTATAGCTAACATTTCTAGTACAATATTAAGTAATAGAGGCAATAATGGGCATCCTTGCTTCACCCCAATCATACTGGGAATACTTCTAGCTTATCCCCATTACAGAAAATGCTTGCTAATGGTTTTATATAAATATTACTTATCATTTTAAGGTAAACTCCATTTATTCCTATGCTCTCCAGTGTTTTTAATAGGAATGGGTGTTGTATTTTGTCAAAGGCCTTTTATGCATCTATTGAGATAATCATGATTTCTGCTGGTTTTGTTATTGATATGGTCAATTGGTAGTTTTCCTAATATTGAAGCAACCCTGCATTCCTGGTATAAATCCCATCTGGTCACAGTGTATAATCCTTGTGATATATTGCTATAATCTGTTTGCTAGTAATTTATTTTAAAAATTTTTGCAGCAATATCTGTTAGGGAAATTGGTCTATGTTTTTCTGTCTCCATTTGGGTTCTTCCTGATTTGTGTATCAGCAACATATTTGTGTCATAAAAGGAATTTGGTAGGATTCCTTCTTCATGTATTTTTCCAAATAGTTTATATAGCATTGGGATTATTCTTTAAATGTTTAGTACAATTTACATATGAATCCATCTGATACTAGGGTTTTTTCCTTAGGAAATTCATTGATGGCTTGTTCAATTTCTTTTTCTAAGATTAGGTTGTTTAAGTATTTTATTTCTTCTGGTAATTTGGGTAATTTATATTTTTGTAGCTATTCATTTCATTTCAATTGTCAAATTTATTGGCATATAATTGGGCAAAATAGTTCCTAACAATTGTCTTAATTTTCTCTTTATTGGTGGTGAGTTCACCCTTTTCATCTTTTATACTAGTAATTTGGTTTTCTTTCCTTTTTAATCATATTAACTGGTTTATCTATTTTATTCATTTCTAGTTTTATTAGTTGAATGGTTTTCTTACTTTCAATTTTATTAATCTCTCCTTTGATTTTCAGGATTTCCAATTTGGTGTTTAATTGAGGATTTTTAATTTGTTCTTTTTCTAGTTTCTTTAGTTGCATGCCAAAGTCATTGATCTGCTTTTTTCTCTATTTTATTGATGTAATTAGATATAAATTTTCCTCTAAGTATCACTTTGGCTGTATCCCATAAATTTTGGTATGTTGTCTCATTGTCATTTTCTTTAATAAAAATATTGTCTATGATTTGGTCTTTGACCCGCTTGTTTTGTAAGATTAGATAAGTTAATTGCTAATCAATTTTTAATCTCTTTACATTGTCCATTATTAAAATTTTTAATTCCAATTTTTAATTTCAAAAATTTTCAATTTTTATTGCATTATGATTTTGAAAGGATACATTGACTATTTCTGCCTTTCTGCATTTGATTGTGGGATTTTTATGTCCTAATACATGCGCAGTTTTTGTGTAGGTGCCAGGTACTGCAGAGAAAAAGGTGTATTCCTTTCTATTCACATTGAATTAAGAGATATCATATCTTTTCCAGGATTTTATTCACCTCCTTAACTTCTTTCTTGTTTATTTTTTGGTTAGATTTATCTAGTTCTGAGAAAGGAAAGTTGAGGTTCCCCCACTAGTACAGTTTTATTATCTATTTCCTCCTGTAACTCACTCAACTTCTTCAAAAACTTAAATGTTATACTACTAGGTAGATATATGTTTAGTACTGATAATACTTCATTGTCTATGGTACCTTTCAACAAGATATAGTTCCCTCCCTTATTTAGATTTTTGCTTTTGCTTTGTCTGAGATCATGATTGCTACTCTTGCTTTCTTTGTTTCAGCTAAAGCAGAGGTTCCCAAACTTATCTTGCCTACCACCCCCTTTTCAAAAAAAAAAAAATTACTCAGTGCCCCCCTGTAAATCTTTCTTTAACCTTTTAACTTTTTAAAATTTACATCATTTCAGAAATACGTATTTTTTTAAAATGATGCACCTTAAATTTAATGATTTATCGTAAATTTGTGGGGTTTTTCCTGCATTGAAATTTTGATGATGCAATACTGCATCATGTAACTATATAGTATCATACTGTAAACAGGTCATTACATGCACATATCCTGCTGATGCATGCTGGACGTCCTGACAATGCACATCCCTTGCCTGCTTACAGTTGCTTGTAAGACCTGTCAGGGTACTTGACTACTGATTGGTTATAACTTGCATTTTGTTGTTTATTTGGAAAATAATGCAATCACTAATATTTCAAATGTTACACAACAGATGAAACATGTACAAATGTTTTTTCAAAATTTCTTATCTTCTCTTCCTTCCCTATGCTTCCCCCCCTGCCCCCCATTGTACTGGAGGCTACTACCCCTTGAATCATTCGAGTGTTCTCCCCTCCAGGGGCAGTATTGCCCATTTTGTGAACCTATGCTAAAACATAATAGATTCTGCTCCAGCCCCTTACCTTTAACCTGTGTGTATCTCTCTACTTCAAATGTGTTTCTTGTAAACATATTATAGGTTTCTGGTTTTTAATCATTCTGCTACGCCCTTCAGTTTTATTGGTTAGTTCATTTCATTCACATTTATAGTTATAATAACTGTATTTCCCTCCATGTTATTTTTTGCTTGTTTAATCCTCTTACTACCCACCCTTTATCTCCTCACAAGTTCTACTTCTGATCACCACCTACCCCAATAAACCTTCCCTTTTATCAGTCCCCTCACCCCCTTCTATTATCCGTCCTTTTTAACTTCATCATAGGGTAAAACAGATTGCTATATCCAATTGAGTGTGTATGTTATTTCCTCTTTCTTTGCCCTCCACCCCCCCATCTTCTCCTAAAACATTATAATAGTTTTTTTATTCCTTTTTTATGTGGGATAACTTACCCCATTCAGTCGCCCCTCTTCTTGTTCCAGTGCAATTTTCTTTTTCATCCTTTTGTTTTTTTATCATTCTATCACATTATTTATAATCTCTGCATATACTGCTTCAAACTGCTCTTTTAGCATTAAAGTTGCTACGAGTTACAAATACTATCTTGCCATATAGAAATATAAACAGTTTAAACTTATTAAATGTCTTATGTTTTCTCTTTCTTGTTTCTTTTCTACCTTTTTATGTTTCCCTTGAGTCTTGGAGGTCAAAATTTTTATTTAGCTCTGGCCTTTTAATTAGAAATCCTTGAAAGTCCTCATTAAATGTACTTTTTTTGCTCTGAAAGATGTTATATAATTTCGCTGGGTAGGTGATTCTTGGTTGTAATCCTAACTCCTTTGCCTTTCAGTATATCATATTCCAAGCCCTTGAGTTCTTTAATGTGTAAGCTGCAAAATCCTGTGCAATCCTGACAGTAGCTCCTCAATATTTGAATTTCTTTTTGACTGCTTGTAACAGTTTCTCCTTGATTTATGAGCTCTGGAATATGGCTATGATGTTCTGGAGAATTTTCATTTCGAAATCTCTTTCAGGCAGTGATCGGTGGATTCTTTCATTATCTCTTTCACCCTCTGGTTCTAGTATATTAGGGCACTTTGCTTATTTCTTGAAAGATGTTGTCCAGATTGGGTTTTGTTTTTACTATTTTTTTATCATGGCTTTCAGGTAGTCCAATAATTCTTATACCTCTCCTGGATCTATTTTCTAGGTCAGTTGTTTTTCCAATGAGAAATTTCACATTTTCTTCTATTTCTGATTTAGTTTTATCATATTGTGATGTCCTATAAAGATGTCTCATTAGTTTATACTTGCTCAATTCTAATTTTTAAGGAATTATTTTCTTCAATAAGCTTTCGTACTTCCTTTTCCATTTGGTCAATTCTATTTTTTGTTTTTTAGGTAATTGGGGATAAGTGACTTGCCCAGGGTCACACAGCTAGTACACGTCAAGTGTTTGGTCTAAGGCGAGATTTGAACTCGGGTCCTCCTGACTGTAGGGCCAGTGCTCTATCCACTGCGCTATCTAGTTGCCCCTGGTCAATTCTATTTTTTAGGGAGTTATTTTCCTTAGTAAATTTGTTTATCTTTTCCCATGCTAGTGACTCTTTTTTCATGATTCTCTTGCTACTACTCTCATTTCTTTTCCCAATTCTCCTTCTACTTCTCTAATTTGCTTTTTAAAATCCTTTTTAAGCTCTTTCAGGAATTCTTTTTGGGCCTGAGACCAAATTACACTTTCCTCTGAGGCTTCACATGTAGCTATTGACACTATTGTCTCTTCTGACTTTATGCCTTGATATTCCTTATCACCATGGTAACTTTCTATAGCCAAGCTTTTTTTGTTTTCTTGCTCATTTTTTCCTACATTTTTTTTTTTAAATTTGGTGTTTTTATGTGCGAGTTGGACTCTGCACTGTTCCAAGTTTTCTGTGCTTGGGCTCTGTATCTTACCACTGGCTATTACTGTACTTCAGGGTTTAGCTGCTAGCTTTCTCTGGAAGGTAGGCTTTCCTTTCGGCTTCTACTGGAGAGCGGAGGGTGTCCCTTTTGGCCTACCCCGGGAGTAGGTTTAACTGCTGGCCTGGTGGGCAGTGCCCTGCTGGTGGGTTACTACAGTAACAGAATCTTTCTGGTGACTGGCCCTGGAAGAGAGATCTTGTTGCTCATCCGCCCCAGGCATGGGGTCCTGCTGCTGGGTTCCTATAGAAACACAGCCTCTGTGCTAGAAGGCTCCAGGGGCAGGGTCTCCTGTTGGACAGCCCTGGGTGAGAGGTGGGGAGGGTTTGGATATGATTCACTACTGGTCAACAATGGAGTCAAGGCCTGGCCGGTGGCTTGTGCTAAGGGTGGGATCACTGGGGTGGGACCTTGCTATGCTGCACAGACTGCTCACTTGCCTAAGGATCTGCTGGTTTGCAGGAGGATGGGGCCTCACTGGTGGATTGCCCCAGGCTTGGAGCCCTGCTGTGAGGCTGGCTGCTGTTGCTGCTCTTAGACCTTGCTCCCCTCTCACCCCAGTAAGACAGACCTTTCCTGCTGTGCTGATAAGCTGTTTACCTGCTCCTAGATCAATTCCGAGGTGGTTTTCTAGTGGGTTGAAAAAGAATTTGGGAGAGCTTCAGAGGCTTCCTTCCTCCGCCACCTTGGTGCCAGAAGTACAATAAAACTTTTTTTAAAACTAAGCAAAGGGGACAGCTAGGTGGTGCAGTAGATAGAGCACCAGCCCCAGAGTCAGGAGGAATTGAGCTCAAATCCAGTCTTACTAGCAAGTCACTTAACCCCAACTGCCTTGCCAAAAACAAACAAACAAAAAAAAAAAAGCAAAAAAAAAAGTAAGCAAAATGAGCACATAACCATTGGAAATGGCTGCACAAAGCATGGCATATGAATATAACATGGTATGAATATGATGGTATGCCATAAGAAACAACAAACATAACAAATTCAGCAAAACATGGGAATATTTCTATGAAGCAGAGACTGGTACAATGGAAAAGTTACAAGGTTTGGAAACTGATTTATATTGTTGGATCTGTTGCTACCTGTGTGCCCTTGGCAAATCATTTAAGGACTGTTTCAGAAAAACCTGATGAGACTTGAATGAATTGATGCAGAATGAAGTGAGTAGAGCCAAAAAAAGAATTTATACAATAAAACTTCGAAAGACTTAAGAAATCTGACGAATTCAATGAACAGCCATGAATCAAAAGAATCAGTCGTGAGGAGTACTGCCTACCCTTTGACAAATACGTGAGGGACTTGAGGAAGAATAAGACATACACTTTTGGACACAGTTCATGTCGGAATTTCTTTTCCTTGCTTGGAAATTTTAGTTAAAAGGATTTTGATTGGGGGATTTGGGGAATGGGAGTTCCAATGAAGAGGGAGAATTGGGAGGGGAAAAGGGAATAGCAATAGGGTTGCCAAACGAAGGGAGGTCATTGATCTGTTTTTTTAAATCAACATAAAAGAAGGAAGGCCAAAAGGAATCATAGTTAAGCAAGGGAGCTTTGAAAGTTACGTGTTCCATAACATATATATGCAAGTGAGGCAATCGGGGTTAAGTGACTTGCCCAGGGTCACGTAGCTATTAAGTGTTAACTGTCTAAGGCCACATTTGAACTCAGGTCCTCCTGACTCCAGGGCCAGAGTTTTATCCACTTTACCACCTAGCTGCCCTGATTTATAACATATTTAAAGGGAAAAATAAGTTGTTAACTAATATGCAGTATCATGTAAAATCCTCTTTTTCTGTTCTACTTTGAATATGAAAATATTCATTTTATTTGGTATTGGTTACATTCATAATAAAATTTAGAGGCTTAATAATTAAAAATTAAATATAAGCTCTTTTTAGCTATACTCTTGCTCTTTTCCACCACCCTTTTCTGCTATGCTTTTTATCAGCTCTTATCTGCTGTGTCCAGAGGTGAAGTTCACCCACAGCATAGATGCCATGAACTGAACCCATGAAAGGCAAAGGACTTTCTTTCCCCTGTTCCCTCTTTTAAACACCTTCTCTAAGAAGTGGGTCTTGGGGGGTCATCATTTCGGTTCTATGTCGTTTGTCCTTCTCAGTTTCAGGTGCTGGAGATGATTCCTACACAACTCGGGAATTCGAGCCATGGAGACCTTGGAGCAAAGGATTGCAGGCAGGGTAGTAGAGCCAGCAAGCCGGGCATGCAAGCCCTAATAAGCCAGGGTCCCTCCAGCCAATTTTGGAATTGGAACTGGGACTGTGCTCTATAGGATCCAAGTGCTAAACTATAAACCTAATTCCCTTCCCTTCACCAGGGAGTGAGATGGAAGGGGATGAGGGTCAGGGAACAATTATGTCTCCTTCCTGTTATGGAAGTTAATTTGTATATTTGTAATTATACCTTTGGAAGTAAATATTTCTGTGTAAAAAGCAAAATAAATAAATGGATGAACAGATAAATGAATAAATGAATGAATTTGAATTAATCTATCAACAAATGAACAAGTAAATGAATACAAAAGCATCAGTTCTCTTTAGGGATAAATGTAATCCTCCTTCTCCCCCAAAAAATATTGATATAAGAAGGTTCTACAAGGGTCAGAAGTTCTATTGGGAAATTTCTACGGTGTAAAAATATTAGGTATCAATAAAGAAATCAATGAACAAATGAAATTTTGTTGTATTTTTAAATGTAAGGTTCAAGGATTTGCTTAATCCTAGTGTATGTTACCACTATAGGCAAATTGATTAATTTATAATGGCAAGCAACTGGAAAATAAGATCCAAAATTTTCTTTATATCAAAACATTCACGTTACATCTTATGGGATATCATTACTTTAAACTTTAAAAAACATTTGCTACACAGTTCTGCTACACAGATTGCGCTCAGAACTATGAGCTTATTTAAAATGCTTATTCTTGTAAACTATGTCGAAAGGACGAATATACCAAATAACATGGGTATTTCTTATTTATGGGAAATTTTCTCTCTCCATCTTCTTCAAATTACTAGATATTACTGAGTTTCTAAACAAAATAAAGAAAATTTTAAAACTATCTCTAAAGCATCTAAAGGTTATTTCACAATATTTTATTTAAAATAAATTCACTTTTTATTTAGTATAGTAAAATGAGAAAAATTTGTGCAATCTAGAATTTGGGGGCACAGAAACGTATGTAGGAAAATCAACAAAAGGCTCAGATTCTTAAAATCTAGCCAATCGCTTACTAACTTTCAAAGAGTCTGGCCAATGTGGTGGTTGTTCTAATAAACCTTGTTTTTGGCTGAAAAAATGAGAGACAGGAAGGGACACATGCAAGAAATGTTACAAAGAGTTAATAAAACCGTTAGATGCTGGGGAAGTCACCAGTGAAAGGGTTAAGCTCTAATATCACCTGAAAGATGACCCTCTCCCTCATTCGTGGCCCAGATGTATCTCTTCTTAGTTTCTTTTCATTCTGTCAGAACCTGAATGTTTTTACATTGATTCATTTCTGCTTATGATGGTTTCATTAATAAATGAAGAAGTACCCAGGACTCAAAATTTTACAAGAGAATGATCCCACACCCCCTCCAGATATTTAAGCAATTTAGCCTTATAATAAAATATATAAATTCTATTTCATTAAATATACACAATAAAAGACTAATTTTGTCACGCACATTTCAATGTGTATGAAATTAAAAAAAAAAAAAGCAACTCGTATTTAAAAAAAAATCAACAAAAAAATAAAGAGTGTCCAAATTTGAAAATTGTGTTAATTGGTCAGTCAGTAAATAAACATTTATCAAGTTCCTTCTATGTGTCAAGCACTGTGCTAATTGTAAATGAGGAAGGAATAGGGGTAGCAGGTATCACCTGAACTTCACTTTCAACTAAACTAGTTGAAAGAGGGTAGGAACATACACTTGAATCATACCTTATTACTACAAATGTTCTACTATGTATATAATCCAACTCAGAATTTGGGAACAATGACAGCCACAAATAGTCAGGAACAAACTCTATAGACAAGTACAAATAATGGAGAAGCACTGATACAATTAACTGATTGTCAGACTTGGAATCAGAAAGACCCAGGTCCAAATCCTCTCTGACATATACTAACTGGGACTATAACCAAGTTGTTTAATCTTAGGGCCTCAGACAGCTCAGAGACTATACATCACAGATCTACATCAATGGAGGGAATTCCCACATGGAAACTGCCTACAAAAATGACATCACAGGTCCAAACTATGAAAAATGAACAAAAAGAAGTTATTCATTCTTTATGCTGAGTTTAAGCATAGGGATAGAGACTAGGATTGAGATTGGCTGTCATCTCTGAAATCTACAGTCTCAGACAGATGCACTGAGAAATTAACAAGGCCAGAGTCGGTCAATGTGCATGAGAGGTGGAATATGAACAGGTCTTTCTGGCTCTGAGGTCAGCTCATAAACCACAATGTCACACTGAATTTTAAAAACATAGTAACAGGAGATACGTATACAGGAGTTAAAACTAAAGTTACTCAAGTCATTTTATCAAGTTTGTACTGAAAATTCTAATTTACAATACCCGATATTTTTATTTTACTGTACTACCTGCTATGAAAAAGAATGTAGTTTAAAAGGATTGGCAATAGTAGAATTCACCATAATGCTGTCCCACGAAATACCTTGAAATGTGAACCTTAAATAAAGCATATTCATCCTTTTTTACACAATACTAAAAAAAGTAACAAGCACAAATTAAATTTTTCACTGACTTTCAATTGTTACAAGGCAAATTAGATTCATATTAAAAAATAAGAATAATGTGAGTAGTCATAAAATAAATTAGGCCATTGGAAAAGAACTATTTTTTAAAAGCTTAAATTAAATTAAAACCCTGAATTATTCCCAACATCTGTACCCTCTGCTCCTATTCAAATGCTATTGAATGAAATTACAGGAAATTAAGAAAACATGTTCAAATGAATCCTTAAGGCAGCAAGGCAATCCTTTTCCTCCTTAATTGATTCTCTATCAGATTCAGGGGGAAGGGGAGGGGAAGGGG